>NW_019268809.1:0-1087 GCF_002738365.1 Cucurbita moschata
GGGTCAACTCGATGAGACAGGTTGCTTCATTTCCATCGAGCGCGGACTACTGAAAATCTGCAATAATCAACGACGGCTGCTCACGCAGGCAAGGCGCACCACAAACCGTCTTTACATCCTGGAGTTAAAGATAGACCACCCCGTTAGCCTCTCGGCCAAGACCGAAGAGGTATCTTGGAGGTGGCACGCAAGGTACGGACACTTAAACTTTCCTGCCCTAGAAAAGCTACAGAAGAAGGAGTTGGTGCACGGCTTGCCAAAAATCAAAGGCGTGAACAAGCTGTGCGACGGGTGCCTCATCGGCAAACAGAGGCGCACACCCTTTCCGTCTCGAACAGCCTACCGAGCCGATGAGCCATTGGAGCTTGTACACGGCAATATTTGCGGGCCCATCAAGCCGGCGACCCCAGGCGGTAAGAGTCTCTTCCTCCTGTTAGTCGATGACAAAAGCCGCTTCATGTGGCTGACTCTGCTGCAAGCGAAAAGTGAGGCGGCAGAGGCGGTTAAGCGCATTCAAGTGCGAGCGGAGGCCAAATGTGAGAAGAAGATGCGAGTGCTGCGCACAGACCAAGGCGGAGAATTCACCTCGGCAAGTTTCAGTAAGTACTGCGACGAGATCGGCATACAACGGCACCTAACAGCGCCCTACTTCCCCCAACAGAACGGAGTGGTAGAGCGCCGAAATCAGACCATTGTGGGACAGCGAGGTCATTGTTGGTGACGGCCGGGATGCCTGGAAGATTCTGGGGAGAGGCAATAATGACGGCTGTCTATCTCCTCAATCGGTCACCAACCCGAAGCCTCGACGGGAAGACGCCATATGAGGCCTGGTACAACAAAAAACCAACAGTAAATCATTTTCGCGTGTTCGGCTGCGTCGCATACATGAAGGTAACACGTCCCCATCTCGCCAAGCTCGATCCCAGGGGGCTGAAGGTCGTCTTCATCGGCTACGAACCTGGGAGCAAGGCGTACAGACTCTATGATCCTGTAGGGGGGCGAGCTCACGTGTCTCGCGACGTCGTCTTCGACGAAAGCACCTTCTGGCAGTGGAATGACGTGATCGAGGCAGACCGTAATTCACGGT
>NW_019268809.1:1182-1309 GCF_002738365.1 Cucurbita moschata
GATGCCGATCACGATACTGATCTGGAGGCTAGGTACCGGAGGATGGATGACCTAGTGGGAGGAGGTGAACCACCTGGACTAGCAGCGCGCGAGCTCGAGGAAGTGGCCGAACTACATGCCGTCAGTG
>NW_019268809.1:1441-1798 GCF_002738365.1 Cucurbita moschata
GACACCGAGCCATAGGGCTCAAATGGGTCTTCAAACTGAAGCGCAACGAAAAAGGAGAAGTTGTGAAGCACAAGGCTCGTCTGGTGGCGAAGGGCTACGTCCAGAAGCAAGGAGTGGACTTCGAAGAGGTATTTGCGCCAGTAGCAAGGTTAGAATCCGTTCGTTTCTTGCTGGCAATTGCAGCACATCACTCTTGGGAGGTTCACCATATGGACGTAAAGTCTGCTTTCCTTAACGGAGAGTTGAAGGAGACCATCTATGTTCGACAACCACCTGGCTTCCTGGATAACGACAACTCTAATAAGGTACTGCGCCTGCACAAAGCACTCTACGGGCTTCGACAAGCCCCACGAGCCT
>NW_019268809.1:1831-3294 GCF_002738365.1 Cucurbita moschata
GTACCCTACTGTCACTGAATTTCAAACGTTGTGCCTCTGAGCATGGCATGTACACGTACGGCCACGGCAAAAAGCGACTGATCGTGGGAGTGTACGTCGACGACCTCATAATCACTGGAGGCGACGTGGGAGTCCTCGAAAGGTTCAAGAAGAAGATGTCGAAAAACTTTGAGATGAGCGATCTCGGTGTGCTCAGCTACTACCTCGGCATCGAAGTGCAACAGAACTCTTCCGACATCTCCATCTGCCAAAGTGCATACGCGAGGAAGCTGCTGGACACAACTGGGCTTGTGGACAGTAATCCTACCAGGACGCCAATGGAGGCCCGACTTCAACTAAGGAAGGCCGGCACTACGACGATAGTCGACTCCACCAATTACCGCAGCATTGTCGGGAGTCTGCGCTATCTGGTAAACTCTCGTTCTGATCTTGCTTATTCTGTTGGATATGTGAGCAGGTTTATGGAAGCACCTAGGGAGGAGCATCTAGTGGCTGTCAAGCGCATCCTGCGCTATGTAGCCGGAACCAGAGGCTGGGGCATAAGATACTGCGCTGGGAGCGGAAAGGAGAAACTCAAACTGGTCGGCTACAGCGATAGTGACATGGCCGGTGACGTTGATGATCGTAAGAGCACCAGCGGAATGATCTACTTTCTCTCAGGCGGCGCGATCTACTGGCAATCAACAAAACAGAAGATAGTTGCTTTGTCTTCCTGCGAAGCAGAATACATCGTCGCTTCGATGGCAGCAACTCAAGGGATCTGGCTTGCACGACTAATGGAAGAACTCATCGGGAGAGAAAGCGATCCACCAATGCTATACGTAGACAACAAAGCTACGATCTCCCTGATCAAAAATCCAGTTTTGCACGACCGGAGTAAGCACATAGAAATCAGATTCCACTACATTCGAGAATGTGCAGATCGAGGGCTCATCAAGATTGATTTCATCTGAACAGAGGAACAACTTGGAGACATTTTCACCAAGTCCCTGGCGCGGGTGAAATTTGAAGAACTACGCTCAAAGATCGGAGTTCAAATAATAAGGTACAGCTTTTAGGAGGTGATTGTTAAATAAAAGCTCTGCCTTATTTAGTTAGGTTTGTAAAAACATATGAGTTCACGCGAATGGAGGAGCATGATTCTAGAGGCCATTGTTTTGGCAAAGTGGGCGAAGTCTTCGTCCACTTATTCTATTTTTGTATATTTGGTTTTTCTATTTTTGTAATTAGATTTGTTATTTAAACCATTCAACTGATGTAAAATAAAACATCAAGTCTTCAGCATTATCAGCGAATCTCTCTCTCTCTCCTTTTACTTTCGCTAATTTTTCCTTCAAAGAAACCTTCGGTCAATTTTTCGTCGACATCCGATTTGCCAGAGTCAACAGGGTGTTACATTTGTAACGACCAAAATCCATCGCTATGAGAGATTCTTTCTGTTGTATTGAATGAGGGAGGTATTT
>NW_019268809.1:3396-3604 GCF_002738365.1 Cucurbita moschata
GATGAGAGATTCTTTCTGTTTCTGTATTGAATGAGTCGGGGCATTACATTTGTAACGACCCAAATCCACCGCTAGGAGAGATTCTTTCTGTTTCTGTATTGAAGGAGGGAGGGAGGAGAGATTTAAGAAGAGGGGTCATTTTATTTTATTTTTTTTCTTCTTTATTTTGTTATTTACATATATATATATATATATATATATATATATA
>NW_019268809.1:4261-4459 GCF_002738365.1 Cucurbita moschata
GGAGGAGAGATTCTTTCTTTTTCTGTATTGAATGAGGGAGGTGAGGGATGAGGTATTTTAGGGGAGGGGAAGAGAGATTCTTTCTGTTTCTGTATTGAATGAGGGTCTGGGTGTAACGACCCAAATCCAAATCCACCGCTAGGATAGATTCTTTCTGTTTCTGTATTGAATGTGAGGGTCTGGGTGTAACGACCCAAA
>NW_019268809.1:4589-4844 GCF_002738365.1 Cucurbita moschata
TTCTGTATTGAATGTGAGGGTTTGGGTGTAACGACCCAAATAGATTTGGGTCAATACCCAAATCCACCGCTAGGAGAGATTCTTTCTGTTTCTGTATTGAATGTGAGGTTCTGTATTGGGTCTGGGTATAACGACCCAAATAGATTCTTTCTGTTTCTGTATTGAATGTGAGGGTCTGGGTGTAACGACCCAAATCCACCGCTAGGAGAGATTCTTTCTGTTTCTGTATTGAATGAGGGTCTAGGTGTAACGACC
>NW_019268809.1:4911-5139 GCF_002738365.1 Cucurbita moschata
CGACCCAAATAGATTTGGGTCAATACCCAAATCCACCGCTAGGAGAGATTCTTTCTGTTTCTGTATTGAATGTGAGGTTCTGTATTGAATGTGAGGGTCTGGGTGTAACGACCCAAATAGATTTGGATTCTTTCTGTTTCTGTATTGAATGAAGGTCTAGGTGTAACGACCCAAATAGATTTGGGTCAATACCCAAATCCACCGCTAGGAGAGATTCTTTCTGTTTCT
>NW_019268809.1:5255-5617 GCF_002738365.1 Cucurbita moschata
GGGTCTAGGTGTAACGCCCAAATCACCCAAATCCACCGCTAGCAGATTGTCCTCTTTGGGTTTTTCCTTTCCTTTAGAATTTCACTTTCGGGCTTCCCCTCAAGGCATGTAACGACCCAAATCCACCGCTGGATTCTTTCTGTTTCTGTATTGAATGAAGGTCTAGGTGTAACGACCAAAATAGATTTGGGTCAATACCCAAATCCACCGCTAGGAGAGATTCTTTCTGTTTCTACATTGAATGTGAGGTTCTGTATTGAATGTGAGGGTCTGGGTGTAACGACCCAAATCCACCGCTAGGAGAGATTCTTTCTGTTTCTGTATTGAATGTGAGGTTTTGTATTGAATGTGAGGGTCTGGGT
>NW_019268809.1:5707-6748 GCF_002738365.1 Cucurbita moschata
AATCCACCGCTAGCAGATTGTCCTCTTTGGGTTTTTCCTTTCCTTTAGGATTTCACTTTCGGGCTTCCCCTCAAGGCATGTAACGACCCAAATCCACCGCTAGCAAATATTGTCCTCTTTGGGTTTTCCCTTTCCTTTAGGTTTTCACTTTCGGGCTTCCCCTCAAGGCTTTAAAACACGTCTGCTAAGGGAAGGTTTCCACACCCTTATAAATAGTGATTTGTTCTCCTCCCCAACCAATGTGGGACATCACAATCCACCCCCCTTCGGGGCCCAGCGTCCTCGTTGGCACTCTTTCTTTCCTTCAATCGATGTGGGACCGCCCCTAAATCTACCTCCCTTTGGGGCCAGCGTCCTTACTGGCACACCGCCTCGTGTCTACCCCCCTTCGGGGAACAGCGAGAAGGCTGACACATCTTTCTTTCCTTCAATCGATGTGGGACCGCCCCTAAATCCACCCCCCTTTGGGGCCCAGCGTCCTTACTGGCTCCTCCCCAACCAATGTGGGACATCACAATCCACCCCCCTTCGGGGCCCAGCGTCCTCGTTGGCACTCTTTCTTTCCTTCTATCGATGTGGGACCGCCCCTAAATCCACCTCCCTTTGGGGCCCAGCGTTCTTACTGGCACACCGCCTCGTGTCTACCCCCCTTCGGGGAACAGCGAGAAGGCTGACACATCTTTCTTTCCTTCAATCGATGTGGGACCGCCCCTAAATCCACCCCCCTTTGGGGCCCAGCGTCCTTACTGGCACACCGCCTCGTGTCTACCCCCCTTCGGGGAACAGCGAGAAGGCTGACACATCGTCCGGTGTCTGGCTCTGATTCCATTTGTAACGACCCAAATCCACCGCTAGCAAATATTGTCCTCTTTGGGTTTTCCCTTTCGGGCTTCCCCTTAAAGCTTTAAAACGCGTCTGCTAGGGGAAGGTTTCCACACCCTTATAAATGGTGATTTGTTCTCCTCCCCAACCAATGTGGGACATCACAATTGGCCTATGTGATCTTCCTCTGTTCACGTGTCGTGATGTCCTATAAGAATG
>NW_019268809.1:6837-7209 GCF_002738365.1 Cucurbita moschata
CATGGTAGCAGCATATAGGGCACCTGCATATGTAGTGGGTGCCACTGCCCCCACTGTTCCCTAGATTTCCTCTCGAAGACCTGCAATAAATCTTCGTATCCATTTTTTCTCCGTATCGACCTGCTCTGGTGCAAATCCGGACAATCGGGTCAGCTCCAAATCGTACTCCTCAACCGTCTTATTTCCTTGCCTCAGGTTTAGGAAGGCGGCCTCATTTTGATACTGATTCACCAGTGGGAAGTACTTGTGGAAAAGCGCCCTCTTCATTTCATGCCAACAGATTGGTTCCTCATCTTTCTCTCCACCCTTCAACGTCCTTTGAGCAGTTTTCCACCAAAAGTGTACCTCGCCTTTGAGCATGTAGGAGGTACA
>NW_019268809.1:7254-7733 GCF_002738365.1 Cucurbita moschata
TTCAATCACTTCTACCCATGCTTCTGCTGCCATTGGATCAATTTTCTTCCCTTCGAAGGTCAGAGGGTCATGCTTCCTAAAGTCCCTGATGAATTTCTGCTCTCTAGTCATGCTAGCGTCATTCCCCGCTTGGTTGGCCCCAGCGGCCCGTATGAGCGCCTGAAGGGCCTCATTGGAAATCAATACCAGGTGTGAAGGTGGGGCTCCTATCTGCCCCTGAGTCTGTACTGGCAGCGTTTGCACACGATCAGGCGANATGCTTCTGCTGCCATTGGATCAATTTTCTTCCCTTCGAAGGTCAGAGGGTCATGCTTCCTAAAGTCCCTGATGAATTTCTGCTCTCTAGTCATGCTAGCGTCATTCCCCCCTTGGTTGGCCCCAGCGGCCCGTATGAGCGCCTGAAGGGCCTCATTGGAAATCAATACCAGGTGTGAAGGTGGGGCTCCTATCTGCCCCTGAGTCTGTACTGGCAGCGTTTG
>NW_019268809.1:7869-8050 GCF_002738365.1 Cucurbita moschata
CTACATCATCAATACGCAAGTTACAAATTGTTTATCTCAAGCCTTTAACCATAGCAGATTCATGAATTAATGTCCCATCATAGAACGTTAAACTATGATACGACTACAACTATGGACTACTACTTGTAACTTACTCTCTTGATTACCAAGTCGAGGAGGAAACGTGGTTACGAGCCAAGCT
>NW_019268809.1:11643-11956 GCF_002738365.1 Cucurbita moschata
CCTTGTTATTACCGTAAGTCATATTTCATATCTCTTTTCATTTATCTTATAAGAAATCAGTAAGAATCAGATTTCCTTTTCCTTTATCTAATTATTCAGAATTCGATTTCTGGTTTTGTTGCCCTAATAATAAGATTCCTTTTCCTTTGTCTAATTATTCCGAATTAGATCCTTGGTTCTGTTGACCAGTTATTTAGATTTTTGGTTATGATGTTAGGTCATAGAAAATAACTAGAATAAATGAGGAAAATATTTGAAAAGAAAATACAGAACCGATAGAAAAAATGGAAGATAGAAGTAAATACAAAACAGA
>NW_019268809.1:12011-12257 GCF_002738365.1 Cucurbita moschata
TTCTTTTATGTATGATATCTGTGAATTTTAAATGTTAACAAAATTTAACAGATAAATAAGAAAGGAAAGAGAAAGGAGAAATGAAAGATTTGGAAAGAAAATTTATCTATGATATCTGTAAAAAAAAAGAACACGTACAGGAAAGATTTGGAAAGAAGAATTAATTAGAATATAACAAAATATGAGAAGACCGTAGAGAGAGCATAATACTGTTCACAAAATCAAAAGAAAAGACAGAATATATAT
>NW_019268809.1:12376-12631 GCF_002738365.1 Cucurbita moschata
AAAGAGAAAGAATTGATCAAAAATTGGTCAAGAATGTTTTGAACAAAAAAAATTGGGAGAAAAAGCAGAGTACAAAAAGAATATCAAAAGACAAGAGAGGAGTCACTCGAAATAAAAAATAGAAAATAAAATCTTAATATAAATAAAATATATATATAATATGTGTATATATATTTAGATGTATATTATAACGTTCCTAAGACTTTATCCATGCAAAGTCTTTAATGCTCGCATGAAGTTTAGCACATGAACCAT
>NW_019268809.1:12763-13018 GCF_002738365.1 Cucurbita moschata
TAGGATAGACTAAAAATTGTATGAGTTACGATGATGTATGAACAATGTCGTACGATACAATATATGAGTTATGATGATGTGTGGGTTACGATACTTGATGATGTGCTCAGTATATATATATTTTCATAAATGTCGTACTTGATATGTTTGATGCACTTTGTGACAATATGATAAGTATGATGATTGCGTGACGTTTACCTTAATATGATGATGTTTTCCATATTGATCATGCTATATGATGATGAGTGCCATATT
>NW_019268809.1:13377-13737 GCF_002738365.1 Cucurbita moschata
ATAGAACCCTGCAAGAGTGATTGTGCTTGAATACTTTATCCGAAAAATAGTTCTTCAGTTATATCTATCTGCTTAGATAAACATCTAAAAGCAAATGGGATAATAATCCTTCTTTGGTCTTTTATTTTTCTTTTCGTTATTTTATTTTAACTAAAAACTCATCCAACTTACCCTAAATGTAGTTGTGCAATTTTAGTTGTCAAATAACATAGGATGTATTGGCCCATAGATATTTATAATCTATCTGATAAAGGCTTCTTGGATTGATTATATTCGGCCACTTTTACTTTTTTGTTATTTCCTAATTCCCAACCGAACAAACACGGTTTTACCTCTTCTATTCATGCATAAGTGAAAGGA
>NW_019268809.1:14088-14331 GCF_002738365.1 Cucurbita moschata
GAACATTTGTTTGTGTAACAACCCAACGCTAAAAGATATTATCCTTTTTGGATTTTCTCTTCAATTTCTCATCTCCAATCGACGTGGGATCTCACAATCTACCCCCTTGAGACCGCAACGTCCTCGCTAAAAGATATTATCCTCTTTGAATTTTCTCTTCCAATTTCTCATCTCCAATCGACGTGGGATCTCACAATCTACCCCCTTGAGACCACAACGTCCTCGCTAAAAGATATTATCCTC
>NW_019268809.1:14421-15182 GCF_002738365.1 Cucurbita moschata
CCGCAACGTCGGCACACCACCCTGTGTCTAGCTCTAATACCTAACAACCAGTTGTAAGTCTAACAACCATTTGTAACAATTCAAGTCCTACCTAACAACCATTTGTAAGTCTAACAACCATTTGTAAGTCTAACAACCATTTGTAACAATTCAAGTACATCGCTAGTAGATATTGTCCACCCAAGCACCACCCTGTGTCTGGCTCTAATACCTAACAACCAGTTGTAAGTCTAACAANAACCATTTGTAACAATTCAAGTCCTACCTAACAACCATTTGTAAGTCTAACAACCATTTGTAACAATTCAAGTACATCGCTAGTAGATATTGTCCACCCAAGCACCACCCTGTGTCTGGCTCTAATATCTAACAACCGTTTGTAAGTCTAACAACCATTTGTCCACCCAAGCACCACCCTGGCTCTAATACCTAACAACCATTTGTCCACCCAAGCACCACCCTGGCTCTAATACCTAACAACCATTTGTAAGTCTAACAACCATTTGTCCACCCAAGCACCACCCTGGCTCTAATACTTAACAACCATTTGTAAGCACCACACTGGCTCTTTTGTCCACCCAAGCACCACCCTGGCTCTAATACTTAACAACCATTTGTAAGCACCACACTGGCTCTAATACCTAACAACCATTTGTAAGTGTAGATAATGTCCACCCAAGCACACCACCGCTAGCAGATCTCAAAAACAAGATTGATCATATCGAATTGAATGATTCTAATCATGCATGCACAAATGCTCT
>NW_019268810.1:0-15498 GCF_002738365.1 Cucurbita moschata
TGTTCGTTCGACAAATGAACTCCGTGCATGAAAGGTAATAATCCTTTCTTGGAGTTCTGCATCTTATATCGAATCAATATTTTGTTGATGTACGATGCCTGAGACAATGCTAGTGTTTTGTTCTTGTCATTCATTAGGAATTGTGTCGCTAGCCAATGCTTAATGTCAGTAAGAAATCCCACATCATTCCCAATGAGTAGGATATCGTCAACGTACAACACTAGGAAAGTTACTACAGAGTTGACTATCCTTTTATAAGCACAAGGTTCGTCAACATTTTGTTTAAAGCCATAAGATTTGATCGCAGTATCAAACTTTATATTCCAGGATCGAGATGCTTGCTTCAACCCATAAATGGATCTTTTAAGCTTGCAAACCCTTTGGTCGTGATCCGATTCAATGAACCCCTCTAGTTGAGCCATGTAGATACTCTCTTCAAGATTGCCATTTAGAACGGCTATCTTAACATCCATTTGTCAAATTTCATAATCATAAAATGTGGTAGTGGACAAGAGTATTTTAATCGATTTAAACAGAGCAACAGGAGAGAAGGTTTCTTCATAGTCCACCCCCTCTCTTTGGGTATAACCCTTTGCTACAAGTCGAGCTTTAAAGGTCTGTACCTTACCAGTTTAGTCTCGTTTCCTCTTATAGATCCATTTGCAATGAATAGGTTTTACCCCATCTGGTTGATCTACAAGTTCCCAGACTCAATTGAAGTACATTGACTCCATTTCAAGATTCATGGCTTTGATCCACTGATCTCTATCTTCATCATTCATTGCCTGTTTATAGGTTAATGGATCCTCAACGCCATCATCAGGTATAATGACTTGAGTTTTTGCTAAACTCAAGTAACGATCGGGTTGAGTTATAACCCTCCCACTACGTCGAGGCATTCTCAACTCTTGAGAAGGATGTGATTGACCAAAAGTGCCAGCTTCATCAACAACTCTTGTTGAAGGACTAGCTTGATCAACAACTCTTGTTGTTTCATTAGTAGCTTCTTTAGAAATCTCACTTAATACTAGTTTGCAGAGAGGTTGATGATTTCTTACGTGGTCTTCCTCTAAGAATGTAGAGTTTGTTGATGCAAACACTCTTATTTTCTTGAGGGTCATAAAACAAACCACCTTTTGTCTCTTTGGGGTATCCTACGAATATACATAATTTTGAACGATATTCTAATTTCTTGGAGTTTTTCAACAACACATGTGCTGGGCATCCCCAAATCCTAAAGTGACGTAAACTACCTTTACGCCCTTTCCATAACTCATAAGGTGTTTTTGAAACACTCTTAGAAGGAACCATGTTCAAAATGTATGTAGCAGTCTCCACTGCATATCCTTAAAATGGATCAGGTAATTGAGCGAAACTGATCATAGACCGAACCATGTCTAACAGAGTTCTATTTCTCCTTTCTGATACAGCGTTCTGTTGAGACATACTAGGGGCTGAGAGTTGAGACCTCATTCCATGTTCTATCATATAGTTCTGAAATCTTATAATATAATGAATCTATCTCCAAAAAACAAATTTAAATTTCCTATTGATCTTGCTGAGACAATCTCTCCTGTTCCAACCCTGAGTGTTATCTCGTCGTCTGCAACATTCTCCAGGATCTAGTTTCCTGGAAAAAAGAATAAATATGATTCGTGGCCCCTGAATCTAGTATCCAAGTTGAGTTGTCATACTCTACTAAACATATTTCTACAACGAGTAAATAATATTTACCTTGTTGTGTCCTTTCGGCTTTTTTCTCTGCAAGGTATTTTGGGCAATTTCTCTTCTAGTGCTCGTTTTTGTAGCAATGGAAACATTTTCTTTATCTGCTTTTTGAACCTTGTGTTTGCGACCAGTAGAAATCTTATTTTTCCCCTTACCCTTCTTCTTTATCAAAACACTTTTAGAAGTTGAAGGTCCGAACTTATTTTTGGAGGACGATCCTCGTAGTAATTTCTTAGAGATAGCAACATTTGCTTCTCCTTTTTGTCCCTTGTTCGTTAAGAGGGACTGATAAGTCTGTAGCTCATTGAGAAGAGCAGTCAAGTTATATTCTATCTTGTTCATCATCACATTTGTGCAGAATTGGAAGAAGCTCTTCGGAAGAGACTCCATGATAAAACTTGCTTGACTCTTCTCATCAACGACATCTCCATTTTCTTCTGCCACATTGAAATAGACCATGATGTCCAGGACATGTTCTCTAACTGAGGTCCCTTCTTTCAGACGGTAGTGGTAAATGTATTTTATGGCGTAATGTCTAAGGGAGAAGGACAGTTGTCCAAACATCCATTTAATAGAATCCCTAATCTCTTTAGCAGTACCCATGATATCGTGTTTCTTAGCCAAAACATTAGATATGCTGGCTAAAATGTACACTCGGGCTTTGTCATTTGCCTTTTTCCATCTGTCATATGCATCCCCAACTTTTCTGTTTGCATTTGAGTTGGGGTTTGGAAGACATTCCTCAGTTAAAACAAACCTTAAATCATCAATTACAAGTATTGTGTTTAGGTTTGACTTCCAAGTTGCGTAATTGTCACTGTTTAATTTCTCAATAGCGAGTAATTGTACTACTGAGTTTGTCATGCTGTGATATAAAGAAAATTCTATTAGTGATTTAATTTAATCCTATTTAATCCAATCAGGTTTAACAAATGTAATGATGTACCCAAAAATTATTAATTTGCAACGATACTTTAGTGAGTCAGAGCAACTGCTACCGAGGGGCAGTCTATCACTCCTTCATTAAACCAAGACATTCTTGACTTAAACACTAATCCCATAATAACTCTTGTCCCTATAATGTTTTAGTTATTGCTATTTTGGTCAAGAATATACTAACTCTTAGTAATTCTTCGTAAATGTGACCCATCAATTTCAGACCTCAGAGATCGGCCAACAACGCTATCGAATAAAAAAGTCAAAGTTGGGAATGGACCTAAGAAATCCTATCCATTTTTGGAGTTTGTGTTGTTTGGACTCCCATGTTACGACCCTCCGAATGGGTCGTTGCTCTAAGGCAACATGCAGGCGGAACATGGGAATCTCACGGTGCAACCTAGTGGTGGAGACCATAGGACATGTTGATATACTTCCTTCTCCCACTTACTATAAATACTTACTCTATTCACCTCGTTATTGACTCATGCAAATACCTTCCGAATGGAGGACGCTCCCAGGGTGACACGAGGTCGAGCATGAATCACACGGTGTGAATTTTTCAGAGAGCATGAAAGGAAAACGATGTATCTCATATACCTTTTTCCTCTCACTAAGTATTTTAGACGGTTGAGTATACTTATTACTTAGGTATATTTCGGCTAATTAAATATTAATTTAAGTCTAGGTGATTTTTTTAAAACTTATATCACTCAAGCATGCTCATAAAACTGGGCTAACTAAGCTCAAGTACTAGTCCGATCTCCAGGCAGTAGGTGTTCCGTAAACCGTCAACTTACGTACCTCCAGCCTTAGACAAGATCGTGCCAGGTGAGCTTTCTTGTAACCGCAATTTTATAAGACATCGACCTATTTTAACTATTAAAACTGATCGTGCTTGGTTCTTAACCCTAAGTGAGCATGCACTTATCTTTATTATAGATTTTAACGTCTATCTCATTTTATGACCTTGAAAATAACCTATAACATGCATCTAACATGCTTTATATAACAATTATATAATCATCCATTCCATGCAATAATATAACAATTTATATCTATCACTCATGGAACCCTCAACATGCATACTATACATTATAACACTTATAACATACTTGGAATGCATAAAACATGCTTAGCCTAGGGTGGGATTTTAAATCTATATGACATACTTTATGCATATACATTTTCTATTTAATTAAAACAGACATTCATAATGCATAATTAATTAAACACACTAAAATGGATTGATTTTGGCATTTAATAGCTAGCAATTAACTAAATTATTACATTAATAATTAAAAATAACTTGAACCGCTCCCAAGGATCACGAACTGGGCGAACCAACCCCTAAAAACGTTGAACCGTACCCCAACGGCAGGACAAACACCCGAACTGCCTTTTCCATCTTCTTCTTCGGTTCAACTTGCTTTCTCTTCCATTTTCGATCAATTACAACCTAAAATGGACTCTAATGACTTCATACAAATTACAGACCTTTCTTCACTCATTAAAGCCCTTACACAGTAGGCCAATTACAATAATTGTATGAAATGAAAGCATAAAAAAAATGTCAAAACCAAAAACATCCACTTTAGCAACCACAAAATTTCATTCATGAAATGGTACCCACCATGCTCAAATTAATGTAAATAAAGTTCCTAAAACTTGCTCCGATACCAATGGATGGAGTTAATATAACACATGCGGAAGCAATTTGGATCTTAGGCACTCTTAGAATATCAATTATAGTAAATAATTAGCATGTTCTTAAGTATTAAAACTAAAGGTCTTTAAGTACTAACCTTTTGTAGTTCAAATTCCTTTTTCCTCACGAACCAGTTTCGAACCACCACTAGTGTCTTTTTTCAATTCTTGACAGAGTTGGATGCATGGTACTTTTCAACACACGGCCCACGTACGCATACATGGACCCATCAGACGGATCGGTATACGTGCCCCTTAGGCCGGACATTGTCGAGCACAACACAATACATGTCACTAGACCCTCATAAAAGAAAAGGTCTTCATGCTAACATGTCGAATATAAATATCGAAGGTATGCATCCGTACTAGCATAACATAACGGGGAAGTATCCCGATATACATGACATACATACATGCACGAGGTCCCATTATTTTTATTCATAAGATAATATTTATTTCATTTTCTTTCTCCTTAGCTCCATAACATATTTCATGTATGTATCACGCATACATTGATAAACATCACATGGATAAACATAAATTTTTTCTACCTTATAATTTGAGGGATCTGGGATGGCATGTATAGAAAACAAAGAAGAGAGAGGAAGGGAGAATTTCGGTTTTTGTGGAAGGAGGAAAAACAAGAAAGTAAAGAGGATGCCAATCGGACACTATAATAAAAATTTGGCAAAAAATTTATCTCTAGTCCGAGTAATAGGATCGATGAGTGTCAGTTTTTTGTTGTAGGATCGTTCGATTTGACTACGATGTTTCAGGAAAGGATTCTTACAAGTTTCGTGTTGAAACTCGACCATGATTTGTTTCAGAATTAGATTCGAGAGATTTATAATTTCGATAAGAAAATATATTTTTTCCAAATTTTAAACTCAATTAGTATGGTCTCTATCTTTCTAACAATTAAAAAAAAGGGCATCAAATTGGTTGATTCGATATCTTTATTTTTCGTGAAGAAACCAAGTCATTTCTAGTTTACGATTGGAAGATAAAAAGCAATCCAAAAAAACAGATTGAAATGCGTCGCTCAGCGAAATCTAGAAAGATTGAACGTCGAAAGAATCGACCGTGGATACGCAGCTTCTGGCGACGAGATAGAAGCGTATTAGCAAAAGGTTGAAATGTATCACAACGTGGCAGGAATGACGGGTCAACCAGTCAACGAGGACGTGTTGTGAGACACCACTTTACTTGCTAAACCGCACACGACCCAGTCTACCCTCTGTAACTCAAACAGTACCAAAGAACTGGAGTTCGATCTGGGTGCTCAAAATCAATTTTAAATTTAATGAATCTATTTCCAAGAAGCCATTATCAAATATAATGAATCTATTTCCAAAAACAATTTTAAATTTCTTATTGATCTTGTTGAGACAACGTCTCCTGTTCCAACCCTGAGTGTTATCTCGCCGTCCGCAAGCATTCTCTAGGAGCTAGTTTCCTGGAAAAAAGAACAAATATGATTAGTGGCCCCTGAATCTAATATCCAAGTTGAGTTATCATACTCTACTAAACATATTTCTATAATGAGTAAATCATATTTACCTTGTTTTGTCTTTTCGGCTTTTTTCTCTGCAAGGTATTTTTGGCAATTTCTCTTTCAGTGCCCATTTTCGTTGCAATGGAAACATTTTCCTTTATCTGCTTTTTGTGTTTGCGGTTAGTAGGAATCTTATTTTTCCCCTTACCCTTCTTCTTTATCAAAACACTTTTAGAAGTTGAAGGTCCGGACTTACTTTTGGAGGACGATCCTCGTAGTAATTTCTTAGAGATGAGCAGTCAAGTTATATTCTATCTTGTTCATCATCACATTTGTGCGAAATTGGAAGAAGCTCTTCGAAGAGACTCCATGATAAAACTAACTCTTCTCATCAATGACATCTCCATTTTCTTCTGCCACATTGAAATGGACCATGTTGTCTAGGACATATTCTCTAACTGAGGTCCCTTCTTTCATACGGCAGTTGTAAATGTATTTTATGGTGTCATGTCTAAGGGAGAAGGACGGTTGTCCAAACATCGATTTCAGAGATTCCCTAATCTCTTTCGCAATACTCATGATGTCGTGTTTCTTAGCAAGAACATCAGATAGGCTGGCTAAAATGTCCAAACTCGAGTAATTGTACTATTGAGTTTGTCATGCTGTGATATAAAGAAAATTCTATTAGTGATTTGATTTAATCCTGTTTAATCCAATCAGGTTTAGTAAATGTAATAATGTACCCAAAAATTATTAAGAAAAGCCAAAGTTGGGAATGGACCTAAGAAATCCTATCCATTTCTGGAGTTTGCGTTGTTTCGACTCCCATGTTACAACCCTTCGAATGGGTAGTTGCTCTAGGGCAACATGCAGGCGGAACATGGGAATCTCACGGTGTAACCTAGTGGTGGAAACCATAGGACGTGTTGATATACTTCCTTCTCCCACTTACTATAAATACTTACTCTATTCACCTCGTTATTGACTCATGCAAATACGTTCTAAATGAAGGACGCTCCCAGGGCGACACGAGGCCGAGCATGAATCTCACGGTGTAAATGTTTCAGAGAGCGTGAAAGGAAAACGATGTATCTCATATACCTTTTTCCTCCCACTAAGTATTTTAGACGGTTGAGTATACTCATTACTTATGTATATTTCGGCTAATTAAATATAACTTAAGTCTAGGTGATTTGTAACGACCCTAATTTCCACATATCTAGAGTCGCCACGAACGTCTCATGCTCATCTATAAAGCGGAAATATAACAATTACATGAACATCATTTATGACGTAAACTTCAAAAACGTTTAAAACAACTTCTTATCTGGAAAACACAGTCATGGTCTTACGTGTTTAAATACAAAATACTAAAATTTATAGAAAATAAAAACAAATACAAAATAATTTAAAACCAAGAATTTAAATATGAGTCTACCCTATGCACGTGCCACAATCTCTGCTCGCGATGCCGCCGTCCTCCGTACAAGTGCGTCTTACCTTTACCTGAAAAATGATGTGGCACACGGCCTGAGTATTTCAAAGAATACTCAGTAAGTGGCCCCACTATAGGGGCCATGCAAATGCAAACACATGCAATCATGATTTAGGGACCTATCTCTAATCATATTAGGGGTGGCCTCCAGTCTCGGACAAATTGGATGTGTAGTACTTCCCTACACATGACTTACACGTGCGAGTGTGAACCCCTAGGAAGCTCGCACACTCCCTAGACCCTCTGGTCAAGAAAATCTGTAGCGACGTCTGGAGGTCAGCAGAACCCCATAGTGTTATGTGCCTCATGAACACCCTCATTTGTGTGCATTTGCACCTGTGCGCATTCACGCTCATCATAAGGTACGCATCCGCACTCATCATCTCTAGGGGAAGTAGCCCTATGCTTATGAACATACAATATGCATGAGGTCCCTCCAAATCCATTATAATGTCTCTTCTGACACAACTCTCTAGTCTCATCCCTTTGTTACTCTAGGTAACACATACTTGTGGATATTTATATTAATATCATTTTCACGCTCTTAGGGTTGTGTCCTATGTCGATCTAACGACATGATGCAATATGGCACTCATGATCATATAGCATGCTCAATATGGAAAACATCATCATATTAAGGTAAACGTCACGCAATTATCATACTCAACATATTGCCACAAAGTGCATCAAACATATCAAGTACGTCATTCATCAAAATATATATATACTGCACACATCATCAAGTATCGTAACCCACACATCATCATAACTCATACAATTTTTTTAGCCTATCCTATAGTAACACCATTTACCTGATTAGCTTATACGGGTGTCACCAATTTATCCTTAATGTAAGTTCGATTTTTCCCTTTGTATTCAAGCCAACCTGTATGAATTCATGGAATCAATTTCATGTTCAATTCTCTAACTCTTACAATGGTTCATGTGCTAAAATTCATGTGAGCATTAAAGACTTTGCATGGATAAAGTCTTGGAACGTTGTAATATACATCTAAGTATATATACATATTATATATATATTCTATTTATATTAAGATTTCATCTTGTATTTTTATTTCGAGTGACTACTTTCTTGTCTTCTAATATTCTTTTTGTACTTTGCTTTGTCTCTCCATTTTTGTTCAAGACATATTCTTAACCAATTTTTAATATTCTTACTTAATCATATTATTGGTCAATTCCGATCGATTCTTACCCCGAACTCTTCCCTTTCATTTTTCTCTTTCTCCGTATTTTTTTTTTTGATTTTGTATTTTTGTCTTCTCTGTATTCTCTCTTTTAGTTCTTTCCTGCTCTCGTTATTATTTTTTTTCTCTATATGCCTTGTCAGTTCATTCCTGCTTTCTTTCTTTCTTTATTTATTTCTTTTGCTGCATTTCTTCTTTTCTTTCTTTTCTTTTGATTTTGTCTCTTTATTTTTTTTTCTTTCTTTTCTCTACATTTCTTCTTTTCTTTCTTTCCTTTTGATTTTGTTTATAGTATTTGCCTCCTATATATATATATATTTTCTTTTGATTTTGTTAACAATATTCTAGCGTCTCTCTCGTCTTCTCTTTTAACAATATTCTGGCCTCTCTCTAGTCTTCTCTTTGTAGTTCAAATTTCTTTTTCCTCCCGAACCGGTTTCGAACCACCACTAGTGTCTTTTTTGGCAGAGTTGGATGCATGGTACTTTTCTACACACGGCCCACGTACGCATACATGGACCCATCACACGGATTGGTATACGTGCCCCTTAGGCCAGACTTTGTTGGGCACAACACCATATATGTCACTGGACCCTCATAAAAGAAAAGGTCTTCATGATAACATGTCAAACATAAATATCGAAGGTATGCATCCGTACTAGCATAACATAACAGGGAAGTATCCCGATATACATGACATACATACATGCACGAGGTCCCATGATTTTTATTCATAAGATAACATTTATTTAATTTTCTTTCTCCTTCCCTCCATAACATATTTCTTGTATGTATCACGCACACATAGATAAACATCACATGGATAAATATCAATTTTTTCTACCTTATGATATGAGGGGTCTGGGATGGCGTGTATAGAAAACAAAGAAGAGAGAGGAAGGGAGAATTTGGGTTTTTGTGGAAGGAGGAAAAACAAGAATGTAAAGAGGACGCCAATTGGACACTTTAATGAAAAATTTGGCAAAAGATTTATCTCTAGTCCTAGTAAGAGGATCGATGAGTGTCAGTTTATGCTGTAGGATCGTTCGATTTGTCTACGATATTCAAGGGATTCTTACAAGTTTCATGTTGAAACTCGACCACGATTTGTTTCAGAATTAGATTCGAGAGATTTATAATTTCGATAAGAAAATATATTTTTTCAAAAATTTGAATGCAATGATTATGGTCTCATTCTTCCTAAGAATTAAAAAAAAATGGCATGGAATTGGTTGATTCGATATCTTTATTTTTCGTGAAGAAACCAAGTCATTTCTAGTTAACGATTGGAAGATAAAAAGCAATCCAAAAAAATAGATTGAAATGCATCGCTCAGCGAAATCTAGAAAAATTGAACGTTGGAAGAATCGACCGTGGATACGCAGCTGCTGGAGACGAGAGAGAATCGTATTAACAAAAAGTTGAAATGTATCACAACGTGGAAGAAATGACGGGTCAACCAGTCAACGAGGATGTGTTGTGAGACACCACTTTACTTGCTAAACTGCACACGATCCAGTCTAACCTCTGTAACTCAAACAGTACCAAAGAACGGAAGTTCGATCTGCGTGTCCTACCCGACCTGTTCACTAACCAACGACACGCGTCCCGCGACTGTACCTCCGCCAAACGTGTGGTAAACACGCGTAGAGAACATCTTTTGTGCTTGAATATCGCATGGTATACACACGTAGAAAACTTCTTTGGTGCTAAAAAAGCACGTGAGCACGTGTATGGACTTTCTTTTTGTCCTGTAATCCTGCTCGAGAAGGCACACGACAAATCTGTAAGTAATAACATGAAAATCTACGAAGCAGTACTTGTACAATTCGCTTTCTTATGAATGCATGCTAGTAAAACTAATCCTAGGTAGCTATTCTTGATTAACAACTACCTAGGAAAGTTACTAAGAGTGAAAACAGACTTGCTAGTTGTTGAAATTTCTTGTCTTACCCAGTATACTGTCTTGATATACTTTACAACCGGTGTATGTAATCATGTTATGACAGTGGATGAGATGTTTATTTATCGCCCCATTGAGCATGTGTGACTCCTGGTGAATGATTGTGTGATCCCTCCCTTTTGAGACTAAGCAACAAAATCGAGTACTGTCTAGGGTAAGCACGTAGATTGGTGGGTCCAGGCTTAGGATTGAACACCTTTAGAGGTTTGAGACCATTGGAATCATGAAGGGCGATTAGAGGGTGAGGCAATATTATAACAAAATAGTGTGCGCACATAAGTAATTTACAGCACGACAATATTTAAAACATAAAATAAGAAACGAACTCAAAACATTTTAAAACAAAAGAGTTGAGGACGACGGGTTATGACACCTGCCCAAGAGTCCACTCCCGACTTCGACCAGCTCCTTACCTGAAAAAAATGGAGAATAAGGAAGGAGTACAAAGACTTAGTATGTAGCCAAGAGGCTTTCCCCATATTATATTTTATTATGAATTAGTATCAACTCTTGCAAGGAAAGCCTCTTTCTTTTTCTTTCTTTCCTATCTCCCGGTAATAGGAATTGTGGGTAATTAGAAATGTATATTACACAGAAAATCCATAATCCGCCACCACAGCAAAAAGTCGATACGCCACACGCTAAGTCTTCCCCATCTTTGCATTTTCTACGGCGTCTACAAGGGTGGATAACTTTCCGGAGTGTGTTATTCAAATTATCATCCAATGGAAGGTAAAGGTCGAATACAAAGCAGATTAGTGGCCTTGTAATTCGCATCCAATGAATGTTAAAGAGGATAACTCACCCGTATTATTATCGTGGTTTGTAGCCACTCCAAAAAGAGGATCCTGCACATCGGAATGGAGGTCGTGTCATCCCGGTTGTACATGAGTCCAGCTGCCTGATTCCGTGCGTTAGACTACTCATAAGGTGGGAGCTTATCATATCTCTAAAGAGTAAACGTCATACCGCAGTTGCCCCACTCCACAAGCATGATGCTGCTCCGATGGTAAACACACCGAAAACCATCGGATTAGGCGAACAGTGGAAGGTGCCGCACTCCAAAAGCATGATCCTGTCTCCGATACCCATCTCAACTTGGATATGAGTCGGAAATATGGGAAGGTGTTAAGGAGTAAGGAGTAAGGGATTCTTTGGTCTGAGTTAGATGTTAGTTTGTGTAAGTGTGTGTGATGAGTAAGTGGAGTAGTCCGACTTTCTTTGTTGGTGGTCCTTGAAAAGGACTATGTGTTCAGAAAGTAGTAGTTTTTATAATTTATAAGTATGGTAAGGTGTTTGAGAATAGTAGTACTCTAAAGGGTAACATTCTTCTCATTGGAACCGCAGTTCCTTACTCCTTAACACATTCCCATATAACTGCAAAGAAGGTAAAGGTCGAATACAAGGCAGATTAGTGGCCTTGTAATTCGCATCCAATGAATGTTAAAGAGGATAACTCACCCGTATTATTATCGTGGTTTGTAGCCACTCCAAAAAGAGGATCCTGCACACCGGAATGGAGGTCGTGTCATCCCGATTGTACATGAGTCCAGCTGCCTGATTCCGTGCATTAGACTACTCATTAGGTGGAAGCTTATTATATCTCTAAAGAGTAAACGTCATACCGCAGTTGCCCCACTCCACAAGCATGATGCTGTCTCCGATGGTAAACACATCAAAAATCATCGGATTAGGCGAACAGTGGAAGGTGCCGCACTCCAAAAGTATGATCCTGTCTCCGATACCCATCTCAACTTGGATCGGAGTCGGAAATATGGGAAGGTGTTAAGGAGTAAGGAGTAACTCCGATACCCATCTCAACTTGGATCGGAGTCGGAAATATGGGAAGGTGTTAAGGAGTAAGGAGTAAGGGATTTACCCATCTCAACTTGGATCGGAGTCGGAAATATGGGAAGGTGTTAAGGAGTAAGGAGTAAGGGATTATTTGGCCTGAGTTAGATATTAGTTTGTGTAAGTGTGTGTGATGTAAGGAGTAAGGAGTAAGGGATTATTTGGCCTGAGTTAGATATTAGTTTGTGTAAGTGTGTGTGATGAGTAAGTGGAGTAGTCCGACTTTCTTTGTTGGTGGTCCTTGAAAAGGACTATGTGTTCAGAAAGTAGTAGTTTTTATAATTTATAAGTATGGTAAGTTGTTTGAGAATAGTAGTACTCTAAAGGGTAACATTTTTCGTGGAGTACTTTTTTGTACCCACGAAAAGTGTTACCCTTTAGAGTACTACTCTTCTTAAACAACTAAAAATACTCCATAATTCTAAAAAGGACCACTTTCTCAACATATTGTCCTTTTCAAGCACCAACCAATAAAGAATGTGCGACTACTCAACTTACTCATCACACACACTTACACAAACTCACATATAACTCAGACCAAAGAATGTCTTACTCCTTACTCCTTAACACCTTCCTATATTTCCGACTCCGATGAGATTGCATCGTAGACAGGATCATGTTTGGAGTGCGGCACCTTCACCTTCGCCTACTCCGATTGTTTCCTCCCCATCGGAGA
Organism: Cucurbita moschata; assembly: GCF_002738365.1. Lineage (NCBI taxonomy): Eukaryota > Viridiplantae > Streptophyta > Magnoliopsida > Cucurbitales > Cucurbitaceae > Cucurbita > Cucurbita moschata. The sequence continues at coordinate 13,060 of NW_019268810.1, forward strand.
CAGCATCATGCTTGTGGAGTGGGGCACTTGCAGTATGACGTTTAGTAACACAACACTATACAATAAATCCTACACTTTACGAGTACAACCAAACACAAGTACTCGACTACTATCTCTCTTTCTCTACTATCAAATAATCTTGTGGTCCAGTTTCATGGGAAGTGGCGCATTAGTTATATCAACTTAATGAAATAATCCCACGATAGACGAAACACTGAAAGATAGACCAGTGAAACATTGAAAGATAGACTGGTGGTGACCTTTATTTACGCCGTTCTCCAGATAAGGTAATTGGAACCGCAGTTCCTTACTCAGATCAAATGCTGGAGGAGACTGGATCACCACATGGTTGAGACACCTGGAAAAAATGAACAGGCACTATAATTTTTGCTAGAAGAGTTATACTGTCTTTACAAGGATGAGAATGAGAAGAAGACGGATGATATTCCACCGACATAATCCATTGGAGTGGGCTCCCTTAGGTCTTTGTATTCCTCTTGACAGACCCTCGGGAGACTGGATCGGGTGAAATAGCACTGAATGAATCTCGCTTTAGGATAGGGGTTTATACAAAAGGACTCTCATTTGGAGTGGTGTACAGCACCGATTCATGCTTTTGGAGGGCAGGATACTCTTTTTTGAGTGGCACCCCTTCGCTCTTTTTGGAGTGGTGGTGTATCGACTTTTTGTTGTGGTGGCGGATTATTGCATTTCTGTGTAATATACATAGCCTATTACCCACAAAACCTTATAACCCACCTTCGGTGCTTTTGGAGTGGCTAATCGACTGTTTGCTGTGTAATAAACATTGTTTATTACCCACAAAACCTTATAACCCACAATTCTTATTACCCACAATTCTTATTACACAGACAGAATCAGGCTTTTAGAGCGCGCAAACTTAGGGATTTGGAGTAAAGTACCTTCATTTTCGAGTGGCAGACCTTAGTTTTAGGAGTGGCAGACCCTCGTTTTAGGAGTTGGGTACCTTCGGTCTTTGGAGTGGGGTACCTTCGTTTTTCGAGTGGCGAACCTTCATTTATGGAGTTGAGGACCTTTGTTTTTTGAGTGGGGTACCTTCGGTCTTTGTCTTCGGGAGACAGGAAAATAAAATCGGAGAAAGAAAGAAAAAGAAAGAGGCTCTCAATCGTATCGTTGATATGCTAGGATACAACACTCTTTCTTGTCTTGTTCTTGTTTCTTATTGTAAGTACTTAGGCCCACTTGTTCTTGACTTCGGGTTCTTATCGTAATTTATTCTAAGGACCTTGGTCCTTGGATTCTAAAACCTTTGTCATCCTTTAAGGGCCTTAGTACCATGGTTCTTGGTTCTTTGTTCTTTTACTTAGAACTAGGGTCTTGATCCATGTTCTAGACCTAGATCTTTCTCTTGTTCTTGGTACTTTCTAGGTATTTATTCTGTTATTGATTTATTCTCCAAGACACTCCCCTTAGGATTTACGACACTAGCCAAATACCTGACAATTCTGTGTCTAAGGCTTGTTACTCAGTGATAGATCGACTACACTGCATTGTGGACACATCGTGTTTTAGGACATTAATCACGAGGCTAGGTAGTAGTTACCCTGCACGTAGGATCCGTCCTATGAAAGGTCGTTGATCATGTGAGTAACTTGTTTAGGTGGCATGTACCGAGGGGTAGCACTCCCTCACCATAGGTTACTTCATGGCCTGTGGGATAGGTTCACCAGTTAGCCTTTGCGATGGTACAAGGTGGGGAAATTGTGAAGGCTAAGTTTTTTGCCCAGGTCTTTGTATCAAGAGTGTGGAAACTCTAGGTACAAAAGTAAATAATTGGTTTCCTGCTAGGTTAAGGATGTGATGAGAGACTACAAGTAGGTTGCTTAATCGTGACGAGAGGGTACTCTAGAGTTTAGAAGTAATAGAGGAATTATGGACCTAGGGAATCATGTATCTCGTTCCCCCTTCCCTCGTTAGATGAATTTGGCATATATTAATACACTTTTTGATTTCTCTCTTATTTTATACACATTGATGAGCAAAATTTTTCCTAGAGATCCAGGGTGTGACATGATGAAATCAAAAACCCCATAATTGTTCTCCCAACAGGCATTGAGTAATTCTTACGAAAGAAGTCTTGCGCAATTCCTATTTGAAACTATAGTTCTAGAATTTTTTGAACTGATCTATTCTACCTCACCTAAAAATTTCAAAGGTCCTCGTAAAAAGTTTGAAAGTTCAACTTAAAAAAATAAATCGGGAATTTAGTACCTTGTTGGACTTGGGTGCTATACCATATGTAATCTAAGAATTGCTTTCTCTATTTTATATTCTCTACGGGAAAGTATTCATATTTTGTTGTCCATTTTATGAAAGTGTTTTAAAAATAAATGAAATATTTATTGTTCTTGGACTTATAACTATTATCTATTCAAGGAATTTTGTTATTGAAAATCT
>NW_019268811.1:0-13608 GCF_002738365.1 Cucurbita moschata
ATACCGTTTTGTGATAGTAGAGCTCCAGAGCATCACCCCACCTTGACCAGTAACTAAACAAGGAAAGGAGAAAGATGTAAGTATAAAAATGTACTTAGTAACCAATCTACTTATAGGCTGTCATTGCTTCATTCTTCTACTGGGTTTCCACGACTTTCCTTTGGTCTATAAGATGTTCGGGCTTACCCTTTACTGTGCTCTAACAATTGTGTAGGTCTCAAAGATCTAACTGATTCCTCATTAAACAACTACCTTTGTTGTCCGTAGTGCGTCTTCGAGATTTGTTTCTAAAACAAAAAATTCGCTTTGGCTGAGTGGTTAAGGCGTGTGCCTGCTAAGTACATAGGATTTCCCCGCGAGAGTTCAAATCTCTCAGGCGACGTAAAGTTCATATTTCTTTTTGTACTTGCCAAAGGCCACCGCTAAAAGATATTGTCCTCGGTTGCCCGTTACGTCACGAGGTATTCAGGTCCTTATTATAAGGAATGCTTCGTTCCCATCTCCAATCCATGTTGGATGTGTCATGACCCAATTTTAATTTTAGAGGTTTCGAGATATCGAACTGCAACAAAAAGATAAATGTTGCACACTTTAAAAGACATACAACACCTTCCTCATAAATTTCAAGTTCTTTACAAAACGGAAAAAGGGCATGGGATATAAAAACAATTCAAAATCAACCTAAAAAATAAATTTCAAGTTCTTTACAAACCGATAAAGGGCATGGGATACAAAAAGAATTCAAAATCAACTTACAAAATGAAACGACAAGTTGATGTCCCAGGTCGAATACATCTAACATACACACCTTGTCGAAACCGTTTTGTGATAGTAGAGCTCTAGTGAATCACCCCACCTTGCCCAGTAACTGAACAAGGAAAGGAGAAAGGTGTGAGTATAAAAATCTACTTAGTAACCAACCTACTTGTAGGCTTCCGTCGCTTCATTCTTCTACTGGGTTTCCACGACTTTCCTTTGGTCTATAAGATGTTCGGGCTTACCCTTTACTGTGCTCTAACAATTGTGTAGGTCTCGAAGTTCTAACTGATTCCTCATTAAACAACTACCTTTGTTGTCCGTAGTGCGTCTTCGAGATTTGTTTCTAAAACAAAAAATTCGCTTTGGCCGAGTGGTTAACGCGTGTGCTTGCTAAGTACATAGGGTTTCCCTGCGAGAGTTCGAATCTCTCAGGCGACGTAAAGTTCATATTTCTTTTTGTACTTGCCAAAGGCCACCGCTAAAAGATATTGTCCTCGGTTGCCCGTTACGTCACGAGGTATTCAGGTCCTTATTATAAGGAATGCTTCGTTCCCATCTCCAATCCATGTTGGATGTGTCATGACCCAATTTTAATTTTAGAGGTTTCGAGATATCGAACTGCAACAAAAAGATAAATGTTGCCCACTTTAAAAGACATACAACACCTTCCTCATAAATTTCAAGTTCTTTACAAAACGGAAAAAGGGCATGGGATATAAAAACAATTCAAAATCAACCTAAAAAATAAATTTCAAGTTCTTTACAAACCGATAAAGGGCATGGGATACAAAAAGAATTCAAAATCAACTTACAAAATGAAACGACAAGTTGATGTCCCAGGTCGAATACATCTAACATACACACCTTGTCGAAACCGTTTTGTGATAGTAGAGCTCTAGTGAATCACCCCACCTTGCCCAGTAACTGAACAAGGAAAGGAGAAAGGTGTGAGTATAAAAATCTACTTAGTAACCAACCTACTTGTAGGCTTCCGTCGCTTCATTCTTCTACTGGGTTTCCACGACTTTCCTTTGGTCTATAAGATGTTCGGGCTTACCCTTTACTGTGCTCTAACAATTGTGTAGGTCTCGAAGTTCTAACTGATTCCTCTTTAAACAACTTCCTTTGTTGTCCGTAGTGCCTCTTCGAGATTTGTTCCTAAAACAAAAAAGTCGCTTTGGCCGAGTGGTTAAGGCGTGTGCCTGCTAAGTACATGGGGTTTCCCCGCGAGAGTTCGAATCTCTCAGGCGACGTAAAGTTCATATTTCTTTTTGTACTGGCCTTGGCCCGTTACCTCACGAGGTATTCAGGCCCTTATTATAAAGAATGCTTCGTTCCCATCTCCAACCCATGTTGGATGTGTCACGACCCAATTTTAATTTTAGAGGTTTCAAGATATCGAACTGCGACAAAAAGATCAATGTTGCACACTTTAAAAGACATACAACACCTTCGACATAAATTTCAAGTTCTTTACAAACGGAACAAGGCCATGGGATATAAAAAGAATTCAAAATAAACCTAAAAAATAAATTTCGAGTTCTTTACAAACGGAAAAAGGGCATGGGATACAAAAAGAATTCAAAATCAACCTACAAAATTAAATGACTAGTTGATGTCCCAGGTCGAATACATCAAACATGCACACTGTGTCGATACCGTTTTGTGATAGTAGAGCTCTAGAGCATCACCCCACCTTGACCAGTAACTAAACAAGGAAAGGAGAAAGATGTAAGTATAAAAATGTACTTAGTAACCAATCTACTTGTAGGCTGCCGTCGCTTCATTCTTCTACTGGGTTTCCACGACTTTTCTTTGGTCTATAAGATGTTCGGGCTTACCCTTTACTGTGCTCTAACAATTGGTTTGAGAGGGGAAGGAAGCATTCCTTATAACTAGGGTGTGAATACCTCTATGAGATCGTGAGGTAACGGGACAAAGTGACAATATCTTATAAAAAAGTATTCCTTATAAACGAGTCGCTTTGCTATTACAAAAAAATGAACTTTTCGTCGCCTAGGAGATTCAAACTCTCGCGAGGAAACCCCATGTACTTAGTAGGCACATGCCTTAACCACTCGTTCAAAGCAACTTTTTTATTTTAGGATTGAATCTCGAAGAGATACTAGGGACAACAAAGGTAGATGATTAATGAGGAATCAGTTAGAACTTCGAGACCTACACGGTAGCTTAGAGCGCAGTAAAGGGTAAACCCAAACTTCCTGTACACCAAAGGAAAGTCGTGGAAACCTGGTAGTAGAATGATGCTATGCGGGCTTACAAGTAGGTTGGTTACTAAGTATATTTTTATACTTACACCTTTCTCCTTTTCTAGTTCAGTTACTTGTCAAGGCGGGGAGATACTCGGGAGCTCTACTATCACAAAGGGGTGTCGACTCGAAGTGTATGTTAGTTGTATTCGACCTCAGACATCAATTAGTTGTATAATTTTTTCGATTGATTTTGAATTCTTTTGTATTCCAAGCCCTTTTTCCAGTATGTAAATAACTTTGAAATTTCTGACCCAGGTGTTGTATGTCTTTTAGAGTGTAAAAAATTTTATCTTTTCATCGCTTCCATCCCAGATTCAACATATTTGAGAGGGAACAAAACATTCCACACATAAGGGTGTGAATACCTCTATGAGGTCGTGAAGTAAGGAGCCAAAGTGGACAACATGTTTTAGCGATGGCCTTTGGCTAGTACAAAAAAATAAACTTTTCGTCGCCTGAGCGATTCGAGCTCTCACAGGGAAACCCCATGTACTTAGCGAGCACACGCCTTAACCACTCGACCAAAGCGACTTTTTATTTTAGGAACAAATCTCGAAGAGACACTAGGGAAAACAATGATAGATGATTAATGAGGAATTAATTAGAACTTCAGGACATACAAAGGGCCTACAAGTAGGTTGGTTACTTAGTATATTTGTATACTTACAGCTTTCTCCTTTTCTAGTGTAGAGGTCAAGGTGGGGAGATGGAAACTTAGTAGAAGAAGGAAGCGATGATTTTTTCTAGTGTACTGGTCAAGGTGGGGAGCTGCTCGGGAGCTCTACTACCACAAAGGGGTTTCGACTCGGAGTGTTGATTAAAGTGTAAAATATTTATCTTTTCATCGCCTGAGAAGTTTGAACTCTCGCAGGGAAACCCCATGTACTTAGCAGCTCAGGAGCTCTACTACCACAAAGGGGTTTCGACTCGGAGTGTTGATTAAAGTGTAAAATATTTATCTTTTCATCGCCGGAGAAGTTTGAACTCTCGCAGGGAAACCCCATGTACTTAGCAGCTCAGGAGCTCTACTACCACAAAGGGGTTTCGACTCGGAGTGTTGATTAAAGTGTAAAATATTTATCTTTTCATCGCCGGAGAAGTTTGAACTCTCGCAGGGAAACCCCATGTACTTAGCAGCTCAGGAGCTCTACTACCACAAAGGGGTTTCGACTCGGAGTGTTGATTAAAGTGTAAAATATTTATCTTTTCATCGCCTGAGAAGTTCGAACTCTCGCAGGGAAACCCCATGTACTTAGCAGGCACACGCCTTAACCACTCGCCCAAAGCAACTTTTTTGTTTTAGGAACGAATATCGAAGAGGCACTAGGGACAACAAAGGTAGATGATTAATGAGGAATCAATTAGAACTTCGGGACATACACGGTAGCTTAGAGCGCAGTAAAGGGTAAGCCCAACGTCCTATAGACCAAAGGAAAGTCGTGGAAACCTAGTATTAGAAGGAAGCGATGAGGGCCTACAAGTAGGTTGGTTCCTAAGTAAATTTTTATACTTACACGTTTCTCCTTTTCTAGTGTATTGGTCAAGGTGGGGAGATGCTCTGGAGCTCTACTATCATAGAGGGGTGTCGACCCGGAGTGTTTTAGTTGTATTCGACCTGGGCCATGAATTAGTTGTATAATTTTTTGGGTTCGATTTTGAATTCTTTTCGTCAAATCTTGGAGGGAAACATGGTGTGATTAGCAAGCACACACCTTGACCACTTATTCAAAATGACTTTATGGTTTTATGAATAGTAGTCTTGAAGAGACACTAGTAGAGGAGTGTCGACCCGGAATGTTTGTTACTTGTATTTCACGTGGGACATCAATTAGTTGTATTCTCTTTGAACAGGTGCTGTTTGTCTTTTCAAAATTTATCTTTTCGCTGCAGTTCCATTTCTCGAAATCTCAAAAATTGGGTCGTGACAAATCTAATTCATGGATTATTTCTAGTATCTACATTATCCATTAACTCTGTTAGTTCAAATTCATGGATTCTCGACAGTGGAGCTTCGAATCATATAGTATCCAAAGCTTTTATTATGACTGAACCAAAGGCTGCAAACATTTGCAATAAAATTGCCTAACGAAGGAACAACACATGTGTCACTTACGGTCAATGTTTTCTTTAATCCTGGCCTTAAATTAAACAATATTTTATGTGTGTCTCCATTCAATTTAAACATGTTGTCCATTAGCAAACTTACCAATGACTTGAAATGTTGTGTCACCTTCTATCCTGATTCTTGTGTTATGCAGGACTTGGCTAAGGTGAAGATGATTGGCTCGGATAAACAATTTGGAGGTCTCTATCATATTTCTTAATCTCCAATCAAATCTTTAACTAATCAAGTATCTCAATCATCTAATTTGTAGCATTTACGCCTAGGTCATTCTATTTATTTTTTCCTGTTTTAAATTTCTAACGGATCAATTTCATCTTAATAATGCTACTTTTTCTCATAACTGTAGTATTTGCACGTTAGCAAAATAAACTAGGTTGTTTTTTTTCAAGAAGTTCAATAACAACACATTCTACCTTTGACATGTTACATTATGATGTTTGGGGATCTCATAAAATTACTATCCATTTTGGTTTGTGTTTTCTTCTCACTATTGTTGATGATTTTACTCAATGTACTTGGGTTTTTCTTATGCAACATGAATCAGAAGTACATCATTTGTTTATGAACTTTGTTAAATTCGTTCAAACTCAATTTCATACTACTATCAAGATAGTACGGTCAGACAATGGGACTGAGTTTCTGTCTTTACAACCATTTTTTACTTTGTGTGGCATTGAATTTCAGCGCACTTGTGTCTATACTCCCCAACAAAGATGAGCCATAGAGCGTAAGCATCGTCATATCCTAAATGTAGCTATCATCATATCCTAAATGTAGCTAGGTCTCTCCTCTTTCAGTCACACGTCCCACTTAATTTTTTGGGAGAGTGCATTTTAATTGTTGTTAATCTTATAAATAGAACACCATCACCATTTTTATCTAACAAGACACCCCTTGAAGCACTCTACAAACAACCACCTACATTTCATCTTCTTAAAGTTTTTTAATGTAAATGTTATGCAATTGTAGTACATCCTAAGCAAAAATTTGAATCTCGGGCAATTTCTTGTGTTTTCATAGGATATACTGATGGTTACAAAGGCTCCAAGTTGTATGACATACAAGCTCACAAATTATTTATCCACTGTGATGTTAAATTATGTGAAGATGTTTTTCCTTTTTCATCAGCTTCACAAACTTTGACATTAGTTCCTTCGACTCTCGTTTTACCACTTCATGATTCATCCTACTCAAACATCTATTCTAATCCTATCCCACTTTCTATTTCGTCATCTCCTCCACTTTCTATTCCTTCTCCAGATTCACCCACTAATTATAATCCTATCCCTCCTGATACACCAGTTTCACTCCGATGTTCTACTCGTACCAAACAACCTTCAGCTTGGCATAATAATTATGAGATGTCTTATGCAGCCAATTATTTAACCTCTAGCTCAAGTCCCAACATGAGCACCAGGCATCCCCTTCATCATTACCTTTCTTTCTCTAGTGTTTTTCCTACTCAATCTGCTTTTCTATCTCTTATTACAGCCCGACATAAGTTAAAACTTATGATGAGGTAGTTGGCGACCCATTATGGCAGCAGGCTATGAATGCTGAAATTGCAACTTTGGAACGTAATCATACTTGGTCTCTCGTTCCTCTACCACCTGGCCATAAAGCTATTGGCTATCGTTGGGTGTACAAGATTAAACACAACTCTGATTGTTCTGTTGAACGTTATAAAGTTTATCCGGCAGTAAAGGGGTATACTCAGGTTGAAGATATTGATTACAAAGAGACATTTTCTAATACAACAAAGTTTACTACACTTCGTTGCTTACTCACTATTGCTACTTCTCGAAAATAGTTCACACATCAGTTGAGTGTTCAAAATGTATTTCTCCATAGTAATCTTTAAACAGGGAATGAGGGAAGGAGTGAGGAGAAAATTTTCCCTATTACATAATTAGGACTAGAGACCGAGATTATATTCTCCATTCTTGTCCCCTCCTAACTCCCTTGACCTGTCTCGTTCCCTGCCTCAAAGAGAGATTTTTTAAGTTCCATTTCCAAGTTTTATATGTTTCTAAAGATGAAGAAATCTATATATTTTCCATTCCAAACTCCAATGGGTTTGATGTCTTCCAAGCTTGGGTGGGTTGAATGTGTTGCTTTCATTTGTTTTATTTATGTAATAACAAATGTCTTTTACTTTTGGATTAGTTTTTTTTTTTTCTCGCTAATTGAACTAATTTATTTATGTCATTAGGGTTGCTTTATTTTTGTCTCGTTTCCCAACATTATTGTTGATTCAACTATTTATTTATGACTTGGACTATATTTTTGTGTTGTTTTTCTTAGATTTTAAAATTATGTTATCAAATTTTGGGTTTATAATTTAGGCACAGATTAAGTTTATATTTTTCTTACTAGAGTAGATGAAATGAGTTCAATTTAGGGCAACGTGGTTCTACTTCAATTTCTAATAACACGAGTTGATCAAAACCAATGGATAGTTTATATCTAAAAATAAAACGTATATATTAACAAATTTATTTAAAATGACTATTTTTTTTAGAGAATAATAAATGGAGAATTATGTTGTTATGTTGCATAAGTGATGCTATGATATCACACTATTCTAGGATTATGTTATGTCATAGAACAATGTTATGTTTTCGATATTATTTGCATAAGTGATGCTATGATATCACACTATTCTAGGATTATGTTATGTCATAGAACAATGTTATGTTTTCGATATTATTTGATGCATGAACCTTCATGTATCATGTCATGTAAACCATGTTAATACGTACCCTCTATGACTATGAGACATTAGAAAATCATGTATTATTAATGGGAGGTGCATCGAGATACTTTCCCGTTATGATTAGTACAGACACATTCCTTACAATTTTATGTTCCTTATGATATTATGTGGGTCTTTTCCCTTCATGGTATTTGGTAGTGTGAGTGTGCACAAGCTCGACGAGCCAGCCCACAGAGTACTCTTATACGAGCCTACCTGGTGGCCAATGTGCACATTCATGGGTTGTATGTAGGATAGTACAACATATTCAACCCTGCTCGGACTGAAAAGCAAAGCCCAAACCCATGTCACAATGCATTTATGAAAGGATAGGTCCAACTATATTACACATGATTCATTTTCAGTGAGGTTACTTATTGAGTATTTATTAAAGTACTCAAACCATATGCTACTCTTATTTTCATGTAAAGGTAAGACACCCATTTACAGATGACAACGTCGCTTTGAAGGCCAAGGAACCAAAGTTAAGGTAGTTGCATTCATGTTATTTTTAATGATCCTTAGGTTAGACAAGGGCACTATTTAAACTCATGTTATCTATTTTCCATCCATAACAATATTGTTTTAATAAATTTATTATGAACATTTAAGCCTATAGCACCATTTATGAAACGTTATAAATGAATTCTTTCATGCATAGTAATCATGTCATGTATGCAGTTGCCGATGAATCAAATTTTAATTTCATTTCGAATATTTTGAATAGAATTGAAACTCAAGGTTAAAATAAATACATCAACCAACCTAAAGGGATAAGAAATGAGAAATTAACTCCAAATGTAAATTTGTTAACTTAATAAGGATCGTTTTAAATTTATGTTACTCAACATTGCTAAACTTCAAGATGCTCCAACCGAGAATTGAACTCGGGTCTATATCATGGCAGGATACTATTCTACCAGTAGACCACTAGTGCATCTACCTTAAAGAAGATCCATAACGTACTCGTATTTTGGTCATGCAGTTCTTCCGAAGCCCTTCACTTTTAGTTTCACTTCTCGATTTAAAAACAAAAAGCTTGATAGTCCTACTCGTGAAATTTATAAATATAAACAATGTTGTAACAAACACAAGTTTCAACATTTTACACTAATATTCATCATTGCCAATCTTCACAAGATGCACCAGCCGAGAATCGAACTCGGGTCTGTACCGTGGCAGGGTACTATTCTACCACTAGACCACTGGTGCAGGTACCTTTAGGTATATCCATAACGTACTCGTATTTTTGTCATATAGTTCTACTGAAGCCCTTAGCTTTTAGTTTCACCTCACGATTTAAAAAAAAAAAAAAAAAGATCGATAGTGCTACTCGTGAAATCTGTAAATATAAACGATATTGTGACAAACCCAAGTTTGAACATTATGCATTAATATCATTATAGCTAATCTTCAAGATGCACCAGTCGAGAATCGAACTCGGGTCCGTATCGTGGCAAGGTACTCCATACAGTACACATATTTTGGTCATGCAGTTCTTCTGAAGCCCTTAACTTTTTGTTTCACATCTCGATATAAAAACAAAAAGCTCGATAGTGCTACTCGTGAAATCAATAAAGTTAAAAGAAATATTGTACCAAACCCAATTTTGAACATTATGCACTAATATAATAATCATAGCTAATCTTCAAGATGCAAGAGCCGAGAATTGAATTCGGGTCTACATCGTGGCAGGGTATTATTCTACCACTAGACCACTGGTGGATGTACCTTCAGGCATATCCATAACGTACTCGTATTTTTGTCATGTAGTTCTTCTGAAGCCCTTAACTTTTAGTTTCACCTCACGATTTAAAAAAAGAAAAAGCTCGATAGTGCTACTCGTAAATTCTATAAATATAAACGATATTGTGACAAACCCAAGTTTGAACATCATGCACTAATATCATCATTGCCAATCTTCAAGATGCATCAGCCGAGAATCAAACTCGGGTCTGTACCGTGGCAGAGTACTATTCTACCACTAGACAACTGATGCATGTTCCTTTAGGCATATCCATAACATACTCGTATTTTTGTCATGCAGTTCTTCTAAAGCCCTTAACGTTTAGTTTCACCTCACGATTTAAAAAAAGAAAAAGCTCGATAGTGCTACTCGTTAAATGATATACTATAACAAACCCAAGTTTGAACATTATGCACTAATATAATAATCATAGCTAATCTTCAAGATGCAAGAGCCGAGAATCGAATCTGGGTCTACATCGTGGCAGGGTACAATTCTACTACTAGACCACTAGTGCATGTACCTTCAGGCATATCCATAACGTACTCGTATTTTGGTCATGCAGTTCTTCTAAAGCCCTTAACGTTTAGTTTCACCTCGCGATTTAAAAAAAGAAAAAGCTCGAAAGTGCTACTCGTAAATTCTATAAATATAAACGATTTGGGACAAACCCAAGTTTGAACATTATGCACTAATATCAGCATTGCCAATCATCAAAATGCACCAGCCGAGAATCAAACTCTAGTCTATGCCGTGGCAGAGTACTATTCTACCACTAGACAACTGATGCATGTTCCTTTAGGCATATCCATAACATACTCGTATTTTTGTCATGCAGTTCTTCTAAAGCCCTCAACTTTTAGTTTAACCTCACGATTTCAAAAAAAAAAAAAAGCTCGATAGTGCTACTCGTGAAATCTATAAATATAAACGATATTGTGACAAACACAAGTTTAAACATTATTAATTAATATCATCATAGCTAATCTTCAAGATGCACCAGTCGAGAATACAACTCCGGTCCGTATCGTGGACGGGTACTCCATAAAGTACACATATTTTGGTCATGCAGTTTTGTTTTTATGAAGCCCTTAACTTTTTGTTTCACCTCTCGAACAAAAAATAAAAAGCTCGATAGTGCTACTCGTTAAATGATATACTATAACAAACCCAAGTTTGAACATTATGCACTAATATAATAATCATAGCTAATCTTCAAGTTGCAAGAGCCAAGAATTGAATTCAGGTCTACATCGTGGCAAAGTACTATTCTACCACTAGACCACTAGTGCATGTACCTTCAGGCATATCCATAACGTACTCATATTTAGGTCATGCAGTTCTTCTGAAGCAAACTTTTAATTTCACCTCACGATTTAAAAAAAGAAAAATCTCGATAGTGCTACTCGTAAATTCTATAAATATAAACGATATTGTGACAAACACAAGTTTGAACATTATGCACTAATATAATAATCATAGCTAATTTTCAAGATGCAAGAGCCGAGAATTGAATTCCGGTCTACATCGTGGCAGAGTACTATTCTACCACTAGACCACTTGTGCATGTACCTTCAGGCATATCCATAACTTACTCGTATTTTGGTCATGCAGTTCTTCTGAAGCCCTTACATTTTAGTTTCACCTCACGATTTAAAAAAAGAAAAAGCTCGATAGTGCTACTCGTAAATTCTATAAATATAAACGATTTTGTGACAAACTCAAGTTTGAACATTATGCACTAATATCAGCACATCGTGGCAGGGTACTATTCTACCACTAGACCACTGGTGCATGTACCTTCAGGCATATCCATAACGTACTCGTAATTTGGTCATGCAGTTCTTCTGAAGCCCTTAACTTAACTTTTAGTTTCACCTCACGATTTAAAAAAAGAAAATCTTGATAGTGCTACTCGTAAATTCTATACATATAAACGATTTTGTGACAAACCCAAGTTTGAACATTATGCACTAATATCAGCATTGCCAATCTGCACACTAGCCAAGAATTGAACTCGAGTATGTACCATGGTAGGGTACTATTCTACCACTAGACCACTGGTGCATGTACCTTCAGGCATATCCATAACTTACTCGTATTTTGGTCATGCAACTCGGGTCTGTACCGTGGCAGGGTACTATTCTACCACTAGACCACTGGTGCATGTACGCATATCCATAACTTACTCGTAATTTGGTCATGCAGTTCTTCTGAAGAAAAAGTTTGATACCCAAGTTTGAACATCATGCATTAATATCATCATTGCCAATCTTCACATCAACAAAAAATCGAACTCGGGTCTATACCCTAGCAAGGTACTATTCTACCACTAAACCACTAGTGCATGTACCTTTAGGCATATCCATAACTTACTCGTATTTTTGTCATGCAATTTTTCTGAAGCCCTTAGCTTTTAGTTTCACCTCACGATTTAAAAAAAGAAAAAGCTCGATAGTTCTACTCGTAAATTCTATAAATATAAACGCTATTGTGACAAACCCAAGTTTGAACATCGTGCACTAATATCATCATTGCCAATCTTCAAGATGCACCAGTCGAGAATCAAACTCGGGTCTGTACCATGGCAGGGTACTATTCTACCACTAGACCACTAGTGCATGTAACTTCAGGCATATCCATAACTTACTCGTATTTTGGTCATGTAGTTCTTCTGAAGCCCTTAACTTTTATATTCACCTCACGATTTAAAAAAAGAAAAAGTATGATACTGCTATTCGTAAATTCTATAAATATAAACGATATTGTGACAAACCTAAGTTTGAGTTTGAACATTATGCACAATATCATCATTGTGAATCTTCAAGATGCACCTCCAGTCGAGAATCGAACCCAAGTCTATACCGTGGCAGGGTACTATTCTACCACGAGACCACTAGTGCATGCACCTTCAAGCATATCCATAACTTACTCATATTTTGGTCATGCAATTCTTCTAAAGCCTTTAGCTTTTAGTTTCACCTCACGATTTAAAAAAAAAAAAAGCTCAATAGTGCTACTCGTGAAATCTATAAATATAAACGATATTGTGACAAACCCAAGTTTGAACATTATGCACTAATATCATCATAGCTAATATTTCAGATGCACCACCCGAGAATGGAACTCGGGTCCGTATCGTGGCAGGGTACTCCATAAAGTACACATATTTTAGTCATGCAGTTCTTCTGAAGCCCTTAACTTTTGGTTTCACCTCTCGTGAAATCTATAAAGTTAAATGGTATAGTGTAACAAACCCAAGTTTGAACATTATGCACTAATATCCTCATAGCTAATCTTCAAGATGCAAGAGCCGAGAATTGAATTTGGGTTTGCATCGTGGCAAGGTACTATTCTACCACTAGACCACTGGTGCATCCACCTTTAGGCATATCCATAACGTACTCGTATTTTAGTCATGAAGTTCTTCTGAATCCCTTAACTTTTAGTTTCACCTCTCGATTTAAAAAAAAAAATAGCTCCATGGTGATATATTGTTAAAAATCGAAGTTTAAACATTATGCACTATTATCATCATAGCTAATCTTCAAGATGCAACAGTTGAGAATCAAACTTGAGTCTATACTATGGTAGGGTACTATTATACCACTAGACTATTGGTTCTTCTACCTTTAAGCACATCCATAACATACTCGTATTTTGGTCATGCAATTCTTCCGAAGCCCACCTCTCAATTTAAAAATAAAAAGCTCGATAGTGCTACTTGTGAAATCTATAAATTTAAATGATATATAGTGTAAAAAGACTCAAGTTTGAACATTATGCACTATTATCATCGATAGCTAATCTTCAAGATGCAAGAGTCAAGAATATTGAACTCGGGTCTATACTGTGGCAGGGTATTACTCTACCACTAGACTACCTTTAGGCACATCCATAACATACTCGTATTTTTGTCATGCAGTTGTTACGAAGCCCTTAAACTCGT
>NW_019268812.1:0-1847 GCF_002738365.1 Cucurbita moschata
TTCTGATCACCACGAGGATAATCCACATGCGGTTGGTCATGGGTTGATGCGAGGGAGAGACCATGGACGAAGGTATCATAATTTACAACAATGAGTTCCATATGATGATAGAATTGATCGTAACATGGGGAGCATCAAATTAAAACTTCCCAAGTTTTATGGCAAAACCGATGATAAGGCAACCCTAATCCTCAGCCCAACGATCCAAGCTTTTGTTGAAGCAAGAACTCTTGAATCAAATTAATTAACACCTCCTTATATGAAATTTGGATCAACCAAGAGATAAGGCTAGAATTAGATTACCTCTTATGATCGAAGATCTAGAAGCAAGATTTGGAAACCTTGTTCTAAATTGAGTCACTCCACAATCGAACTTGATCAAGGCTTGATTGAATGACTTGGATGCAAT
Organism: Cucurbita moschata; assembly: GCF_002738365.1. NCBI lineage: Eukaryota > Viridiplantae > Streptophyta > Magnoliopsida > Cucurbitales > Cucurbitaceae > Cucurbita > Cucurbita moschata. Next base: position 410 of record NW_019268812.1, read on the forward strand.
TCTACCACAAGAATTGCTTGAAACTTAGAAAGGGAAAATATGATGCTCGGATTTCTAAGGGAAACATCTCAATTTGAGATCTGAATTACGTTCATCCATCAATCTGATTTTTACATAACATATTGAGGGTATTTATAGTCTCCCGACAAAAGACGTTTGTGGCCGGGATTCAATCCCGATCCCCTTTAATCTCCATAAATGACGAAGTCAATTTTGACCAATTGACCATTGCAAAATGAAAACAAAAAACAATAAAATCTTTCAATAAATGTTGATATGTTTGAGTGGCTAAAGAAATAAACTTGAATTCTATTAGGCTTCACTCGTGTAGGTTCAAATCCTGTTGTTGATATTTGTAATAGGTCCAGTTGGAACATTTGGAACACCATGATTCTTATCATCAAATCTAGGAGAGTACCAACGGTGGAGTCGGCAACTGTCATAATTTTAGTGATGAAAAGAAGGTACTGTTATGCATTGCTCAATTTAAACAATATGCTCAAATTTGGTGGGATAAATTGATGTCAAGTAGGAGAAGAAATGGGAGAAAACGGTGGAGTCGGCAACTGTCATAAGCTCAAATTTGGTGGGATAAATTGATGTCAAGTAGGAGAAGAAACCTTGAAGCACCAATTGATTCATGGTACGAGTTCAAAGAGTCCATGAGGAAGCGTTTTGTTCCACAATATTTTCAATGGGACATGGCGCAAAAGCTTCAAGCATTGAAACAATGACACAAATCTGTGGAAGATTATTACAAGGAGATGGATACATTGATGGATCGACTTGATCTCGATGAGGACATTGATGGCGCGGTTTTTTAATGGGTTAAACACAGAGATTGAGGACAAGACTGATTTACAGCCTTATTCTAATATTGAGGAGTTGTTGCACATTGCAATTAAGATCGAGAGGCAAATCTAACGAAGGTCAAAATGGTATTCTTGTAAAACTTTTCCCAATTCTACTTCTACATGGAAAGAGGATAGTAAGAACATTAATTATAAGCATAGAAATCAAGAGTATGAGAAGACTCAATCTAAATTTGAGAAAGGGGAGAGTTCTAGAACAGAGAAAGAAAAAGTAGAAAAGTCTAATGTTCAAAATAGAGATTTAAAATGTTGGAGATGTCAAGGGGTAGGATACTATAGTAGAGATTGCCCAAATGCGAGAATTATGACCATCAAGGAGAGAGAAATTGTTACGGATGACGAGGCACATGACGACATAAACGAGGAAACTAATGAGAGTGAGGAGTTTAGTGAAGAGGACCCTACACATATATCTTTGGTTACTCGACGAGCTCTAAATGCCCACATTAAGGAGGACGGCCTAGACCAACGGGAGAACTTATTTCAAACTTGGTGTCTTGTTCAATCTGTACCTTGTAGTGTTGTCATTAATAGCAGTAGTTGCACTAATGTTGTGAGTTCCATTC
>NW_019268812.1:2083-2727 GCF_002738365.1 Cucurbita moschata
AGTAACACTCAGCCTATCGAAAAAAAAAGAGAAAAGCACAAATGCTTCTTTTAATATATTTTCCAAATCTCGTTACAAATACAACGTACATGTCTTTATATAGCCTCAAAATGAAACTACTAAAGGCATTACAAGAGTCGTAACATTCATACTTAATGGCCATAATTAACTCTTATGTAATTGTAACCTAAAATAAACAAAAAGTTTTAAAATATATTAATGAAATACAATAACTCTAAATTTAAATTCAACCCAAATTTATAACAAGAAACTTCGTTCTTCTTCAATGTGACATGAATTGAAATATCTTTTGATAACTTCGACAATATTTTCTTCACATCTTCATTGAAGTATATTGTATGATGGATGTCTCTTGGTTCATATCATTCTCCACTTCTACAAGAGGATTCGTCCTCGAATCTATTTGTGAAACTTTGCTGCAAAAAATTAGTTATGGAAATACAAAGGACCTCACAACAATCTCTCACAAGTATACACTCAAAGAATTTTAGGCCATTCTTTTTTGCACTCATTTACACAAATGAAGCTCTCATTCTCACCTCTCAAAATTTTAAATAGAGTAAAGATTGAATTTTAAACTCTAGGTCGATTAAAAACTAAAAAAATAAAAATAAAATTGAAAA
>NW_019268812.1:3120-5331 GCF_002738365.1 Cucurbita moschata
TAACCCAAAATAAATAAAAAGTCTTAAAATATATTAATGAAATACAATAACTCTAAATTGAAATCCATCCCAAATTTATAACAAAAAACTTCATTCTTCTTCAATGTGGCATGAATTGAAATATTTTTTTTTATAATTTCAACAATATTTTCTTCACATCTTCATTGAAGTATAATATATGATGGATGTCTCTTGGTTTATATCACTCACGCTCACAATTGAGAACACACAAATCACACTCCAAAAAACAAATTGGGATGTGAGACAAGCTATGTTATAGAGCTAAGTGCAATTCAAAATGAATAGACAGCACACTCAACACGTAAACAAGGGTATTAAAGGAGCAATTCGAATAACGACAAAGAAACGAATTAAAGAAAGAAAATGATTAAAAACTAATTTAGATGTAGTAACAAATGAGAGTTACATATAATAATCAAGAGGAAAAAAGAGAGACATTTAACATCAATAAGCTTTCTTTCTTTCAATGGTTTTGGCAAAATCTAATTAATTTACCAACAAGAAAATTGATTTAGATGATCTTAAAGAAGAACAAAGTGTTAATAAGATCCAGATCTAACACTTTAAAGAACATAAGAAATTTTTTTTTTTTACAACTTCTGGAATATAGTAACGTATGTAGTAACAACATACATTTTTTTTTTTAAGAGAATTAAAAGGGATAAGCGCAATGAAACATATATCCGATCTTGAGCCGGATGCTCTGATACCAAATGATATGGAAATCAACTCAAGGAAAAGTATGGAATGGATTACCTTGATGATCAAGATCAAGAGTAAAGAAAACTCGTTTCTAAACTCGTGATTCGAATCACTCCACAAGAGGTTTGATCAATACCAGTTGAATGACTCTAGGATGCAAGTTCTAAACACAAGAATTTGCAAAGAAAGTTTAGCTCTCAACAAAACTAAAATAGAAATTTTATTCCTAATTCCAAAATCTGATGATATAATTAGAGAAAAGAAGGCTTTATATAGCTTTTACAACCTTAACCTTAACCTATGTGATACATAACTCCCAAATTAAATGAGCTAGTAAATGAGAAATACTCTTAACCTCCATATTAAAATGGCTAGTTAATGGTCATATTAAAATGGCTAGTTAATGGTGGAATATAGTAACATAGTAACGTATGTGGGTTACAATATAACCTTTAACTCCTATATTTAAAACTAGCTTAAATTTGACAAACAAATAGTTAAACTATAATTAAATAATGCAATTAATAAAATGTGTTTATTAGTCATCCTTGGACTAGTTTCATAAATTAAGTGGAGTTCATTAAATGCAACTTAAAGTGCATTTAATTCATCTCTTTCTTGAAGCTCAACTTTGCATAACATATAAGGGAGGTCTCCAACGTCTTCTAGAATTTCCTTTGATGAGCTCACCATAGCTTGAATATAACTGTATAAGGTTTGTTGTAGCTTTTTGGCTCTCGTCCTTGTAATTGGACCTTGAGGTATGGAAATCCCTTGGTCATGGTTCATTTTAAACAAGGTAATTCGAATCTTACTCCCCTTGTAGTGATCCCTTATCGTATCATTAATGAAATACAAAGGACCTCACAACACTCTCTCACGAGTATTACACTCAAGGAATTTTAGGCCACTCTTTTTACACTCATTTACACAAATGAAGCTCTCATTCTCACCTCTCAAAATTTTAAATAGAGCAAAGATTGAATTTTGAACTCTGGGTCGATTAAAAACTAAAAGGATAAAAATAAATAAAAATCAAATTGAGAAAACACGCAAAGGAAACATCTATCCAATCTTGAGCCTGAAGATTTGATACCAAATAATAAGAAAAGGAATCTCTACAAGGAGAGTAAGATTCGGATTACCTTGTTGATCAAATATCTCAAGTGCAAGAACATTGTTTCAGATTCGAATCACTCCACAAGCAAGATCGATCATATCTAGCTTGAATGGTTCTTGTTGATCAAATATCTCAAACACTTGTTTGAGATTTGAATCACTCCACAAGTAAGATTGATCATGTCGAGCTTGAATGATTCTACATGCAACCTAAACTACATAGAATTGCATATAAACTTAGCCATTGGCTAAAGAAAGCACAAATGCTCCTTTTATATATATATTTTCCAAGTCTACTTACGAATACAATCATACATGGCTTTATATGTAACGCCCCTAATTTTCTCTAACCTAATTAGTGACGTTACT
>NW_019268812.1:5348-5579 GCF_002738365.1 Cucurbita moschata
CGTTACTTTATACTTGCATAATCAACAGAATAAGAGTTCACATAAGATAGTCTCAATAACAACAATGTGTTCATTATTATAAGCAGTTCATACCTGGGGAAGTTAATAACGACAACCTAACCTAGAAATAATCAATAGAGAACTAAAGGAAACAATTGCAATAACTATGAACCCAAAAGAATCCAACAAGGCGCCTACGACACTACAAACTCTCCTCAAGATTTTCATGGC
>NW_019268812.1:8833-9251 GCF_002738365.1 Cucurbita moschata
ACTATTAAAGGCATTCCAAGAGTTGTAACATTCATACATAATGGGCATAATTAGCCATTAGGTAAATCTAACTAAAGTAAATAAAAAGTCTTAAAATACAATAACTCTAAATTGTAACCCATATAACAATAAAACTTCTTTCTTCTTCAATGTGGCATGAATTGAAACATCTTTTGATAATTTTGAGAACCTTTTCTTCACATCTTCATTGAAGTATATTGTATAATTGATGTTTTTTGGTTCATATAAAGTTGTTAAGCCTACTACCATTCAGCTCTTATTATCCCTTGTTATTTCTCGTGGTTGGGCCATTTGGCAGGTTGATATTCAAAATGCTTTTCTTCATGGTTTTCTTAATGAAGATGTTTATATGAAGCAGCCCCCTAGATTTGTGGATTCTCAACATCCTAGTTATCTC
>NW_019268812.1:9589-9897 GCF_002738365.1 Cucurbita moschata
TATTTGTCTCTAACACATCCTGATATATCCTTTTGTGGCAACAGAGTGTGTCAGTTCATGTCCTCCTTGACTTCTATACATTGGGCGGCGGTCAAACGAATTCTCAGTTATCTACATGACACTATTGATATGGGCTTGTGTCTTTCAAAGTCCAGCATTCATTTGCTGAGTGCCTTCTGCAATGCTGATTGGGCCGAGAATCCTGATGATTGTCGAAGCACTAGAGGCTATGCAATCTTCTTTGGTGGCAATCTTATCTCCTGGAGTTCAAGGAAACAATCGACAGTTTCTCGTTCTAATATGGAGGC
>NW_019268812.1:10095-10290 GCF_002738365.1 Cucurbita moschata
TCAGCTTGATGTGCAACTCATATCTTCCAAGGATCAGCTCGCAGATATCATGATAAAGCCACTGTCAGCTCCTTCTTTTAGCAGTTTTAGGTACAATTTAAACTTAGTAGTAGATCTTCGAGTTTGACGGGGTGATAAATGTAGAATAGGTCATATTTATACATGGTAAGATAATTTATTAATTTACTAGTTGTT
>NW_019268812.1:10619-11429 GCF_002738365.1 Cucurbita moschata
CCAACGATCTAAGCTTATGTTGAAGCAAGAACCCTTGAATCAAAGTAATTAACACCTCCTTATACGAAATTTGGATCAACCAAGAGATAAGGCTAGAATTATTAGATTACCTCTTGCGATCGAAGAAGCAAGATTTGGAAACCTTGTTCTAAATTGAGTCACTCCACAATCTAACTTGATCAAAGCTTGATTAATGGCCACAATCTAACTTGATCAAAGCTTGATTAATGGCTCGGGTGCAATTCTACCACAAGAATTGTTTGAAACTTAGAAATGACAAATATGATGCTCGGATTTCTAAGGGAAACGTCTCAATTTGAGATCTGAATTACATTCATCCACGAATCTGAATTTTACATAACATATTGTGGGTATTTATAGTCTCCCGATAAAAGACGTTTGTGGGCGAGATTTATTCGAGACGTTTGTGGACGGGATTTATTCCCGATCCCCTTTAATCTCCACAAAGAAGTTCTAAATTGAGTCACTAAATTGAGTCACTCCACAATCTAACTTGATCAAAGCTTGATTAATGGCTCGGGTGCAATTCTACCACAAGAATTGTTTGAAACTTAGAAATGGCAAATATGATGCTCGGATTTCTAAGGGAAACGTCTCAATTTGAGATCTGAATTACATTCATCCACGAATCTGAATTTTACATAACATATTTTGGGTATTTATAGTCTCCCGATAAAAGACGTTTGTGGGCGAGATTTATTCGAGACGTTTGTGGACGGGATTTATTCCCCATCCCCTTTAATCTCCACAAAGAAGTTCTAAATTGAGTCACTCCACAATCTAACTTGA
>NW_019268812.1:11806-12103 GCF_002738365.1 Cucurbita moschata
GAAGGTTCGAATTCGTCCTCTCATCACCTTCTTTCCTTCACCTCCTTTTGAAATGTTTTGATCAAATCTGCATGCTTCACTCACATAAATATTAGAAGGAAATTAGTAGGAATAGGAAGCAAATGAAGGAAATTAGTAGGAATCAGAAGCAAATGAAGTGTATTAAATCCATAAACTACTTTCTTAAAGAATAAGTCAGCAGCATGCTTTGCTCTATCTACCACATGCTTTATCTTCGGCCAACAAAAGTGTTTATGCAACATCTTATAAACTTTATTAATCCTAAGATGTTCCATT
>NW_019268812.1:12418-12866 GCF_002738365.1 Cucurbita moschata
TAAACTTTGAAAAATGCTTACAACTTCTTCTTTGGAAAACACAACCATGGTATTAGGTGTTTGAATACGAAATACTGAAATTGAGAGAAAATAAAAGCAATACAAAATAATTTAAAACAATGAAATGCATAACAGCTTATTCTAACCTAAACCTATACATAACAGCTTATTCTAACCTAAACCTATACATAACAGCTTATTCTAACCTAAACTTAGAAAGTTAAATATAAATCTACCCTTTCCCTAAAAATTGATATGACACACGGCCTGAGTATTTCAAAAAATACTCCATAAGTGGCCCCATTATAGGGTCATAAAAATGCAAACACATTCAATAATGATTTAGGGGCCTATCTCTAACATCATAGGACTGGCCTCTAGTCTCAGACAAATTAGATGTGTAGTACGTCCCTACACACGACTCATACATGTGAGTGTGAATCCTCAG
>NW_019268812.1:13096-13291 GCF_002738365.1 Cucurbita moschata
TTTGATTTGGTTAGGTTATTTGGATTAGATTTGATAACCTAGGTTATTTGGATTAGATTTGATAACTAGGTTATTTGGATTAGATTTGATAACCTAGGTTATTTGGATTAGATTTAATAACTAGGTTATTTGGATTAGATTTGATAACCTTGGTTATTTGTATTAGATTTGATGGGTTATTTGGATGTTATTTGG
>NW_019268812.1:13418-13806 GCF_002738365.1 Cucurbita moschata
ATCGTATTTGTTGAGTGACACATTGGTGAGAATTTGGGAGAGTTTTGGGTGTCACATCATATTTGTTAAGTGACACATTGGTGAGAGTCTTTGTAGTGTGATAGTGAGGTATTCACTTGTAACACTTGGTTTATTAGTGATTGCTCTCCATTCTGGATATCCATTCCTAACAAGTGGTATCGGAATTTGGGAGAGNATTTATGAAACACATAATAATCATCCACCACTTTTTTTGTAAGACAAGATGCATAAATAGTTCTAAAAGTCTTGGTCATCTCTATATAATTCAATCATATGCTCAACTCAAAGAATTTTTGCAGTAAGAGAAGTAAAGAGATCATACCTTTTAGATAACACATGAGCTACTCTATTATCCTTACCTTGCTTA
>NW_019268812.1:13924-14164 GCF_002738365.1 Cucurbita moschata
CGTGGATGTAGGGATTCTTCTCTCCGAACCACGTAAATATATTGGTGTCTCTTCGTGTAATTTCGTTTATTGGTGTTGTGGGTACATTAGTTCCGCTTCCGGCGCCCAACATTTTTTTTTTTTTTTGTTAGAATGGTTAAAGATTATCCTCTAGAAAATGAAGAACGTTTACCAAATTATAAATGTTACAATATTAGTGAAGACATCTAAGAACAACAAGATGCACGAGATTGAGAAGGA
>NW_019268812.1:14188-14383 GCF_002738365.1 Cucurbita moschata
TCTCAGACAAATTAGATGTGTAGTACGTCCCTACACACGACTCATACATGTGAGTGTGAATCCTCAGAGCACTCACACTCCCCTAGATCCTCTGGTCAGGCTAATTTGTAGCGACATCTAGAGGTCAGTGGAACCCCATAGTGTCTTGCGCCTCATGAACACCCTCATTTGTGCGCATTCGCACTCATCATCAAT
>NW_019268813.1:0-15313 GCF_002738365.1 Cucurbita moschata
GTGACTCGGTTTTTTAAATACGTAGTTCAAACGAGCAAGTTTAGGGATTCCAAATTAGGGTTTCGATTTAAAGAATACTTTCTATGATTTATGCACATTGTTTCTTTGAAATTATATCCTAAATCATCAGACCTAATCATTCCAAACAAAAGTTTCGAAGAACGTCGACCGTGACTCGGTTTTTTAAATACGTAGTTCAAACGTCCAAGTTTAGGGTTTCCAAATTAGGGTTTCGATTTCAAGCACACTATATCTGTTTTATGCACTGTGTTTCTTTGAAGTTATATCCTCAATCATCAGGCGTAATAATTCCAAACAAAAGTTTCGAAGAACGTCGACCGTGACTCGGTTTATTAAATACGTAGTTCAAACGAGCAAGTTTAGGGATTCCAAATTAGGGTTTCGATTTAAAGCATACTTTCTATGATTTATGCACATTGTTTCTTTGAAATTATATCCTAAATCATCAGGCGTAATCATTCCAAACAAAAGTTTCGAAGAACGTCGACCGTGACTCGGTTTATTAAATACGTAGTTCAAACGAGCAAGTTTAGGGATTCCAAATTAGGGTTTCGATTTAAAGCATACTTTCTATGATTTATGCACATTGTTTCTTTGAAATTATATCCTAAATCATCAGGCGTAATCATTCCAAACAAAAGTTTCGAAGAACGTCGACCGTGACTCGGTTTATTAAATACGTAGTTCAAACGAGCAAGTTTAGGGATTCCAAATTAGGGTTTCGATTTAAAGCATACTTTCTATGATTTATGCACATTGTTTCTTTGAAATTATATCCTAAATCATCAGGCGTAATCATTCCAAACAAAAGTTTCGAAGAACGTCGACCGTGACTCGGTTTATTAAATACGTAGTTCAAACGAGCAAGTTTAGGGATTCCAAATTAGGGTTTCGATTTAAAGCATACTTTCTATGATTTATGCACATTGTTTCTTTGAAATTATATCCTAAATCATCAGGCGTAATCATTCCAAACAAAAGTTTCGAAGAACGTCGACCGTGACTCGGTTTATTAAATACGTAGTTCAAACGAGCAAGTTTAGGGATTCCAAATTAGGGTTTCGATTTAAAGCATACTTTCTATGATTTATGCACATTGTTTCTTTGAAATTATATCCTAAATCATCAGGCGTAATCATTCCAAACAAAAGTTTCGAAGAACGTCGACCGTGACTCGGTTTATTAAATACGTAGTTCAAACGAGCAAGTTTAGGGATTCCAAATTAGGGTTTCGATTTAAAGCATACTTTCTATGATTTATGCACATTGTTTCTTTGAAATTATATCCTAAATCATCAGGCGTAATCATTCCAAACAAAAGTTTCGAAGAACGTCGACCGTGACTCGGTTTATTAAATACGTAGTTCAAACGAGCAAGTTTAGGGATTCCAAATTAGGGTTTCGATTTAAAGCATACTTTCTATGATTTATGCACATTGTTTCTTTGAAATTATATCCTAAATCATCAGGCGTAATCATTCCAAACAAAAGTTTCGAAGAACGTCGACCGTGACTCGGTTTATTAAATACGTAGTTCAAACGAGCAAGTTTAGGGATTCCAAATTAGGGTTTCGATTTAAAGCATACTTTCTATGATTTATGCACATTGTTTCTTTGAAATTATATCCTAAATCATCAGGCGTAATAATTCCAAACAAAAGTTTCGAAGAACGTCGACCGTGACTCGGTTTATTAAATACGTAGTTCAAACGAGCAAGTTTAGGGATTCCAAATTAGGGTTTCGATTTAAAGCATACTTTCTATGATTTATGCACATTGTTTCTTTGAAATTATATCCTAAATCATCAGGCGTAATCATTCCAAACAAAAGTTTCGAAGAACGTCGACCGTGACTCGGTTTTTTAAATACGTAGTTCAAACGTCCAAGTTTAGGGTTTCCAAATTAGGGTTTCGATTTCAAGCACACTATATCTGTTTTATGCACTGTGTTTCTTTGAAATTATATCCTCAATCATCATGCATAATAATTCCAAACAAAAGTTTCGAAGAACGTCGACCGTGACTCGGTTTTTTAAATACGTAGTTAAAACATCCAAGTTTAGTGTTTCCAAATTTGGGTTTCGATTTAAAGCACACTTTCTCTGATTTATGCACTGTGTTTCTTGGAAATTATATCCTAAATCATCAGGCGTAATCATTCCAAACAAAAGTTTCGAAGAACGTCGACCGTGACTCGGTTTTTTAAATACGTAGTTCAAACGAGCAAGTTTAGGGATTCCAAATTAGGGTTTCGATTTAAAGCATACTTTCTATGATTTATGCACATTGTTTCTTTGAAATTATATCCTAAATCATCAGACCTAATCATTCCAAACAAAAGTTTCGAAGAACGTCGACCGTGACTCGGTTTTTTAAATACGTAGTTCAAACGTCCAAGTTTAGGGTTTCCAAATTAGGGTTTCGATTTAAAGCACACTTTCTCTGTTTTATGCACTGTGTTTCTTTGAAATTATATCCTAAATCATCAGGCGTAATCATTCCAAACAAAAGTTTCGAAGAACGTCGACCGTGACTCGGTTTTTTAAATACGTAGTTAAAACATCCAAGTTTAGGGTTTCCAAATTTGGGTTTCGATTTAAAGCACACTTTCTCTTATTTATGCACTGTGTTTCTTGGAAATTATATCCTAAATCATCAGGCGTAATAATTCCAAACAAAAGTTTCGAAGAACGTCGACCGTGACTCGGTTTTTTAATTACGTAGTTAAAACATCCAAGTTTAGGGTTTCCAAATTAGGGTTTCGATTTCAAGCACACTATATCTGTTTTATGCACTGTGTTTCTTTGAAATTATATCCTCAATCATCAGGCGTAATCATTCCAAACAAAAGTTTCGAAGAACGTCGACCGTGACTCGATTTTTTAAATATGTAGTTCAAACGTCCAAGTTTAGGGTTTCCAAATTAGGGTTTCGATTTCAAGCACACTATATCTGTTTTATGCACTGTGTTTCTTTGAAATTATATCCTCAATCATCATGCGTAATCATTCCAAACAAAAGTTTCGAAGAACGTCGACCGTGACTCGATTTTTTAAATATGTAGTTCAAACGTCCAAGTTTAGCGTTTCCAAATTAGGGTTTCGATTTCAAGCACACTATATCTGTTTTATGCACTGTGTTTCTTTGAAATTATATCCTCAATCATCAGGCGTAAACATTCCAAACAAAAGTTTCGAAGAACGTCGACCGTGACTCGATTTTTTAAATATGTAGTTCAAACGTCCAAGTTTAGCGTTTCCAAATTAGGGTTTCGATTTCAAGCACACTATATCTGTTTTATGCACTGTGTTTCTTTGAAATTATATCCTCAATCATCAGGCGTAAACATTCCAAACAAAAGTTTCGAAGAACGTCGACCGTGACTCGATTTTTTAAATATGTAGTTCAAACGTCCAAGTTTAGCGTTTCCAAATTAGGGTTTCGATTTCAAGCACACTATATCTGTTTTATGCACTGTGTTTCTTTGAAATTATATCCTCAATCATCAGGCGTAAACATTCCAAACAAAAGTTTCGAAGAACGTCGACCGTGACTCGATTTTTTAAATATGTAGTTCAAACGTCCAAGTTTAGCGTTTCCAAATTAGGGTTTCGATTTCAAGCACACTATATCTGTTTTATGCACTGTGTTTCTTTGAAATTATATCCTCAATCATCAGGCGTAAACATTCCAAACAAAAGTTTCGAAGAACGTCGACCGTGACTCGATTTTTTAAATATGTAGTTCAAACGTCCAAGTTTAGCGTTTCCAAATTAGGGTTTCGATTTCAAGCACACTATATCTGTTTTATGCACTGTGTTTCTTTGAAATTATATCCTCAATCATCAGGCGTAAACATTCCAAACAAAAGTTTCGAAGAACGTCGACCGTGACTCGATTTTTTAAATATGTAGTTCAAACGTCCAAGTTTAGCGTTTCCAAATTAGGGTTTCGATTTCAAGCACACTATATCTGTTTTATGCACTGTGTTTCTTTGAAATTATATCCTCAATCATCAGGCGTAAACATTCCAAACAAAAGTTTCGAAGAACGTCGACCGTGACTCGATTTTTTAAATATGTAGTTCAAACGTCCAAGTTTAGCGTTTCCAAATTAGGGTTTCGATTTCAAGCACACTATATCTGTTTTATGCACTGTGTTTCTTTGAAATTATATCCTCAATCATCAGGCGTAAACATTCCAAACAAAAGTTTCGAAGAACGTCGACCGTGACTCGATTTTTTAAATATGTAGTTCAAACGTCCAAGTTTAGCGTTTCCAAATTAGGGTTTCGATTTCAAGCACACTATATCTGTTTTATGCACTGTGTTTCTTTGAAATTATATCCTCAATCATCAGGCGTAAACATTCCAAACAAAAGTTTCGAAGAACGTCGACCGTGACTCGATTTTTTAAATATGTAGTTCAAACGTCCAAGTTTAGCGTTTCCAAATTAGGGTTTCGATTTCAAGCACACTATATCTGTTTTATGCACTGTGTTTCTTTGAAATTATATCCTCAATCATCAGGCGTAATCATTCCAAACAAAAGTTTCGAAGAACGTCGACCGTGACTCGGTTTTTTAAATACGTAGTTCAAACGTCCAAGTTTAGGGTTTCCAAATTAGGGTTTCGATTTAAAGCACACTTTATCTGTTTTATGCACTGTGTTTCTTTGAAATTATATCCTCAATCATCAGGCGTAAACATTCCAAACAAAAGTTTCGAAGAACGTCGACCGTGACTCGGTTTTTTAAATACGTAGTTCAAACGTCCAAGTTTAGCGTTTCCAAATTAGGGTTTCGATTTCAAGCACACTATATCTGTTTTATGCACTGTGTTTCTTTGAAATTATATCCTCAATCATCAGGCGTAAACATTCCAAACAAAAGTTTCGAAGAACGTCGACCGTGACTCGATTTTTTAAATATGTAGTTCAAACGTCCAAGTTTAGCGTTTCCAAATTAGGGTTTCGATTTCAAGCACACTATATCTGTTTTATGCACTGTGTTTCTTTGAAATTATATCCTCAATCATCAGGCGTAAACATTCCAAACAAAAGTTTCGAAGAACGTCGACCGTGACTCGATTTTTTAAATATGTAGTTCAAACGTCCAAGTTTAGGGTTTCCAAATTAGGGTTTCGATTTCAAGCACACTATATCTGTTTTATGCACTGTGTTTCTTTGAAATTATATCCTCAATCATCAGGCGTAATCATTCCAAACAAAAGTTTCGAAGAACGTCGACCGTGACTCGGTTTATTAAATACGTAGTTCAAACGAGCAAGTTTAGGGATTCCAAATTAGGGTTTCGATTTAAAGCATACTTTCTATGATTTATGCACATTGTTTCTTTGAAATTATATCCTACATCATCAGACCTAATCATTCCAAACAAAAGTATCGAAGAACGTCGACCGTGACTCGGTTTTTTAAATACGTAGTTCAAACGTCCAAGTTTAGGGTTTCCAAATTAGGGTTTCGATTTCAAGCACACTATATCTGTTTTATGCACTGTGTTTCTTTGAAATTATATCCTCAATCATCATGCGTAATAAATCCAAACAAAAGTTTCGAAGAACGTCGACCGTGACTCAGTTTTTTAAATACGTAGTTCAAACGTCCAAGTTTAGGGTTTCCAAATTAGGGTTTCGATTTCAAGCACACTATATCTGTTTTATGCACTGTGTTTCTTTGAAATTATATCCTCAATCATCATGCGTAATAAATCCAAACAAAAGTTTGGAAGAACGTCGACCGTGACTCAGTTTTTTAAATACGTAGTTCAAACGTCCAAGTTTAGGGTTTCCAAATTAGGGTTTCGATTTAAAGCACACTTTCTCTGATTTATGCACTGTGTTTCTTGGAAATTATATCCTAAATCATCAGGCGTAATCATTCCAAACAAAAGTTTCGAAGAACGTCGACCGTGACTCGGTTTTTTAAATACGTAGTTCAAACGTCCAAGTTTAGGGTTTCCAAATTAGGGTTTCGATTTCAAGCACACTATATCTGTTTTATGCACTGTGTTTCTTTGTGTTTCTTTGATCAATCATCATGCGTAATAATTCCAAACAAAAGTTTCGAAGAACGTCGACCGTGACTCGGTTTTTTAAATACGTAGTTAAAACATCCAAGTTTTGGGTTTCCAAATTTGGGTTTCGATTTAAAGCACACTTTCTCTGATTTATGCACTGTGTTTCTTGGAAATTATATCCTAAATCATCAGGCGTAATCATTCCAAACAAAAGTTTCGAAGAACGTCGACCGTGACTCGGTTTTTTAAATACGTAGTTCAAACGTCCAAGTTTAGGGTTTCCAAATTAGGGTTTCGATTTAAAGCACACTTTCTCTGATTTATGCACTGTGTTTCTTGGAAATTATATCCTAAATCATCAGGCGTAATCATTCCAAACAAAAGTTTCGAAGAACGTCGACCGTGACTCGGTTTTTTATATACGTAGTTAAAACATCCAAGTTTAGGGTTTCCAAATTTGGGTTTCGATTTAAAGCACACTTTCTCTGTTTTATGCACTGTGTTTCTTTGAAATTATATCCTCAATCATCAGGCGTAATCATTCCAAACAAAAGTTTCGAAGAACGTCGACCGTGACTCGGTTTTTTAAATACGTAGTTCAAACGTCCAAGTTTAGGGTTTCGATTTAAAGCACACTTTCTCTGATTTATGCACTGTGTTTCTTGGAAATTATATCCTAAATCATCAGGCGTAATCATACCAAACAAAAGTTTCGAAGAACGTCGACCGTGACTCGGTTTTTTATATACGTAGTTCAAACGTCCAAGTTTAGGGTTTCGATTTAAAGCACACTTTCTCTGATTTATGCACTGTGTTTCTTGGAAATTATATCCTAAATCATCAGGCGTAATCATTCCAAACAAAAGTTTCGAAGAACGTCGACCGTGACTCGGTTTTTTATATACGTAGTTAAAACATCCAAGTTTAGGGTTTCCAAATTTGGGTTTCGATTTAAAGCACACTTTCTCTGTTTTATGCACTTTGTTTCTTTGAAATTATATCCTAAATCATCAGGCGTAATAATTCCAAACAAAAGTTTCGAAGAACGTCGACCGTGACTCGGTTTTTTAAATACGTAGTTCAAACGTCCAAGTTTAGGGTTTCCAAATTAGGGTTTCGATTTCAAGCACACTATATCTGTTTTATGCACTGTGTTTCTTTGAAATTATATCCTCAATCATCAGGCGTAATCATTCCAAACAAAAGTTTCGAAGAACGTCGACCGTGACTCGGTTTTTTAAATACATAGTTCAAACGAGCAAGTTTAGGGTTTTCAAATTAGGGTTTCGATTTAAAGCACACTTTCTCTGTTTTATGCACTGTGTTTCTTGGAAATTATATCCTAAATCATCAGGCGTAATCATTCCAAACAAAAGTTTCGAAGAACGTCGACCGTGACTCGGTCTTTTAAATACATAGTTCAAACGAGCAAGTTTAGGGTTTTCAAATTAGGGTTTCGATTTAAAGCACACTTTCTCTGTTTTATGCACTGTGTTTCTTGGAAATTATATCCTAAATCATCAGGCGTAATCATTCCAAACAAAAGTTTCGAAGAACGTCGACCGTGACTCGGTCTTTTAAATACATAGTTCAAACGAGCAAGTTTAGGGTTTTCAAATTAGGGTTTCGATTTAAAGCACACTTTCTCTGTTTTATGCACTGTGTTTCTTGGAAATTATATCCTAAATCATCAGGCGTAATCATTCCAAACAAAAGTTTCGAAGAACGTCGACCGTGACTCGGTCTTTTAAATACATAGTTCAAACGAGCAAGTTTAGGGTTTTCAAATTAGGGTTTCGATTTAAAGCACACTTTCTCTGTTTTATGCACTGTGTTTCTTGGAAATTATATCCTAAATCATCAGGCGTAATCATTCCAAACAAAAGTTTCGAAGAACGTCGACCGTGACTCGGTCTTTTAAATACATAGTTCAAACGAGCAAGTTTAGGGTTTTCAAATTAGGGTTTCGATTTAAAGCACACTTTCTCTGTTTTATGCACTGTGTTTCTTGGAAATTATATCCTAAATCATCAGGCGTAATCATTCCAAACAAAAGTTTCGAAGAACGTCGACCGTGACTCGGTCTTTTAAATACATAGTTCAAACGAGCAAGTTTAGGGTTTTCAAATTAGGGTTTCGATTTAAAGCACACTTTCTCTGTTTTATGCACTGTGTTTCTTGGAAATTATATCCTAAATCATCAGGCGTAATCATTCCAAACAAAAGTTTCGAAGAACGTCGACCGTGACTCGGTCTTTTAAATACATAGTTCAAACGAGCAAGTTTAGGGTTTTCAAATTAGGGTTTCGATTTAAAGCACACTTTCTCTGTTTTATGCACTGTGTTTCTTTGAAATTATATCCTAAATCATCAGGCGTAATCATTCCAAACAAAAGTTTCGAAGAACGTCGACCGTGACTCGGTCTTTTAAATACATAGTTCAAACGAGCAAGTTTAGGGTTTTCAAATTAGGGTTTCGATTTAAAGCACACTTTCTCTGTTTTATGCACTGTGTTTCTTGGAAATTATATCCTAAATCATCAGGCGTAATCATTCCAAACAAAAGTTTCGAAGAACGTCGACCGTGACTCGGTCTTTTAAATACATAGTTCAAACGAGCAAGTTTAGGGTTTTCAAATTAGGGTTTCGATTTAAAGCACACTTTCTCTGTTTTATGCACTGTGTTTCTTGGAAATTATATCCTAAATCATCAGGCGTAATCATTCCAAACAAAAGTTTCGAAGAACGTCGACCGTGACTCGGTCTTTTAAATACATAGTTCAAACGAGCAAGTTTAGGGTTTTCAAATTAGGGTTTCGATTTAAAGCACACTTTCTCTGTTTTATGCACTGTGTTTCTTGGAAATTATATCCTAAATCATCAGGCGTAATCATTCCAAACAAAAGTTTCGAAGAACGTCGACCGTGACTCGGTTTTTTAAATACATAGTTCAAACGAGCAAGTTTAGGGTTTTCAAATTAGGGTTTCGATTTAAAGCACACTTTCTCTGTTTTATGCACTGTGTTTCTTGGAAATTATATCCTAAATCATCAGGCGTAATCATTCCAAACAAAAGTTTCGAAGAACGTCGACCGTGACTCGGTTTTTTAAATACGTAGTCCAAACGTCCAAGTTTAGGGTTTCCAAATTAGGGTTTCGATTTCAAGCACACTATATCTGTTTTATGCACTGTGTTTCTTTGAAATTATATCCTCAATCATCAGGCATAATCATTCCAAACAAAAGTTTCGAAGAACGTCGACCGTGACTCGGTCTTTTAAATACATAGTTCAAACGAGCAAGTTTAGGGTTTTCAAATTAGGGTTTCGATTTAAAGCACACTTTCTCTGATTTATGCACATTGTTTCTTTGAAATTATATCCTAAATCATCTGGCCTAATCATTCCAAACAAAAGTTTCGAAGAACGTCGACCGTGACTCGATTTTTTAAATACGTAGTTCAAACGTCCAAGTTTAGGGTTTCCAAATTAGGGTTTCGATTTAAAGCACACTTTCTCTGTTTTATGCACTGTGTTTCTTTGAAATTATATCCTAAATCATCAGGCATAATAATTCCAAACAAAAGTTTCGAAGAACGTCGACCGTGAATCGGTTTTTTAAATACGTAGTTCAAACATCCAATGTTAGGGTTCTTAAATTAGGGTTTCGATTTAAAGCACACTTTCTCTGATTTATGCACTGTGTTTCTTGGAAATTATATCCTAAATCATCAGGTGTAATCATTCCAAACAAAAGTTTCGAAGAACGTCGACCGTGACTCGTTATATCCTAAATCATCAGGTGTAATCATTCCAAACAAAAGTTTCGAAGAACGTCGACCGTGACTCGATTTTTTAAATATGTAGTTCAAACGTCCAAGTTTAGGGTTTCGATTTAAAGCACACTTTCTCTGTTTTATGCACTGTGTTTCTTTGAAATTATATCCTAAATCATCAAGCGTAATAATTCCAAACAAAAGTTTCGAAGAACGTCGAACATGACTCAGTTTTTTAAATACGTAGTTCAAACGTCCAAGTTTAGGGTTTCCAAATTAGGGTTTCGATTTAAAGCACACTTTCTCTGATTTTTGCACTGTGTTTCTTGGAAATTATATCCTAAATCATCAGGCGTAATCATTCCAAACAAAAGTTTCGAAGAACGTCGTACGTGACTCGGTTTTTTAAATACGTAGTGCAAACGTCCAAGTTTAGGGTTTCCAAATTAGGGTTTCGATTTCAAGCACACTATATCTGTTTTATGCACTGTGTTTCTTTGAAATTATATCCTCAATCATCAGGCGTAATCATTCCAAACAAAAGTTTCGAAGAACGTCGACCGTGACTCGGTTTTTTAAATACGTAGTTCAAACGTCCAAGTTTAGGGTTTCCAAATTAGGGTTCGATTTAAAGCACACTTTCTCTGATTTATGCACTGTGTTTCTTGGAAATTATATCCTAAATCATCAGGCGTAATCATTCCAAACAAAAGTTTCGAAGAACGTCGACCGTGACTCGGTTTTTTAAATACGTAGTTCAAACGTCCAAGTTTAGGGTTTCCAAATTAGGGTTCGATTTAAAGCACACTTTCTCTGTTTTATGAATTGTGTTTCTTTGAAATTATATCCTAAATCATCAGGCGTAATAATTCCAAACAAAAGTTTCGAAGAACGTCGACCGTGACTCGGTTTTTTAAATACGTAGTACAAACGTCCAAGTTTAGGGTTTCCAAATTAGGGTTTCGATTTAAAGCACACTTTCTCTGTTTTATGCACTGTGTTTCTTTGAAATTATATCCTCAATCATCAGGCGTAATCATTCCAAACAAAAGTTTCGAAGAACGTCGACCGTGACTCGGTTTTTTAAATACGTAGTTCAAACGTCCAAGTTTAGGGTTTCCAAATTAGGGTTTCGATTTAAAGCACACTTTCTCTGTTTTATGCACTGTGTTTCTTTGAAATTATATCCTCAATCATCAGGCGTAATCATTCCAAACAAAAGTTTCGAAGAACGTCGACCGTGACTCGGTTTTTTAAATACGTAGTTCAAACGTCCAAGTTTAGGGTTTCCAAATTAGGGTTCGATTTAAAGCACACTTTCTCTGTTTTATGCACTGTGTTTCTTTGAAATTATATCCTCAATCATCAGGCGTAATCATTCCAAACAAAAGTTTCGAAGAACGTCGACCGTGACTCGGTTTTTTAAATACGTAGTACAAACGTCCAAGTTTAGGGTTTCCAAATTAGGGTTCGATTTAAAGCACACTTTCTCTGTTTTATGCACTGTGTTTCTTTGAAATTATATCCTCAATCATCAGGCGTAATCATTCCAAACAAAAGTTTCGAAGAACGTCGACCGTGACTCGGTTTTTTAAATACGTAGTACAAACGTCCAAGTTTAGGGTTTCCAAATTAGGGTTCGATTTAAAGCACACTTTCTCTGTTTTATGCACTGTGTTTCTTTGAAATTATATCCTCAATCATCAGGCGTAATCATTCCAAACAAAAGTTTCGAAGAACGTCGACCGTGACTCGGTTTTTTAAATACGTAGTACAAACGTCCAAGTTTAGGGTTTCCAAATTAGGGTTCGATTTAAAGCACACTTTCTCTGTTTTATGCACTGTGTTTCTTTGAAATTATATCCTCAATCATCAGGCGTAATCATTCCAAACAAAAGTTTCGAAGAACGTCGACCGTGACTCGGTTTTTTAAATACGTAGTACAAACGTCCAAGTTTAGGGTTTCCAAATTAGGGTTCGATTTAAAGCACACTTTCTCTGTTTTATGCACTGTGTTTCTTTGAAATTATATCCTCAATCATCAGGCGTAATCATTCCAAACAAAAGTTTCGAAGAACGTCGACCGTGACTCGGTTTTTTAAATACGTAGTACAAACGTCCAAGTTTAGGGTTTCCAAATTAGGGTTCGATTTAAAGCACACTTTCTCTGTTTTATGCACTGTGTTTCTTTGAAATTATATCCTCAATCATCAGGCGTAATCATTCCAAACAAAAGTTTCGAAGAACGTCGACCGTGACTCGGTTTTTTAAATACGTAGTACAAACGTCCAAGTTTAGGGTTTCCAAATTAGGGTTCGATTTAAAGCACACTTTCTCTGTTTTATGCACTGTGTTTCTTTGAAATTATATCCTCAATCATCAGGCGTAATCATTCCAAACAAAAGTTTCGAAGAACGTCGACCGTGACTCGGTTTTTTAAATACGTAGTACAAACGTCCAAGTTTAGGGTTTCCAAATTAGGGTTCGATTTAAAGCACACTTTCTCTGTTTTATGCACTGTGTTTCTTTGAAATTATATCCTCAATCATCAGGCGTAATCATTCCAAACAAAAGTTTCGAAGAACGTCGACCGTGACTCGGTTTTTTAAATACGTAGTACAAACGTCCAAGTTTAGGGTTTCCAAATTAGGGTTCGATTTAAAGCACACTTTCTCTGTTTTATGCACTGTGTTTCTTTGAAATTATATCCTCAATCATCAGGCGTAATCATTCCAAACAAAAGTTTCGAAGAACGTCGACCGTGACTCGGTTTTTTAAATACGTAGTACAAACGTCCAAGTTTAGGGTTTCCAAATTAGGGTTCGATTTAAAGCACACTTTCTCTGTTTTATGCACTGTGTTTCTTTGAAATTATATCCTCAATCATCAGGCGTAATCATTCCAAACAAAAGTTTCGAAGAACGTCGACCGTGACTCGGTTTTTTAAATACGTAGTACAAACGTCCAAGTTTAGGGTTTCCAAATTAGGGTTCGATTTAAAGCACACTTTCTCTGTTTTATGCACTGTGTTTCTTTGAAATTATATCCTCAATCATCAGGCGTAATCATTCCAAACAAAAGTTTCGAAGAACGTCGACCGTGACTCGGTTTTTTAAATACGTAGTACAAACGTCCAAGTTTAGGGTTTCCAAATTAGGGTTCGATTTAAAGCACACTTTCTCTGTTTTATGCACTGTGTTTCTTTGAAATTATATCCTCAATCATCAGGCGTAATCATTCCAAACAAAAGTTTCGAAGAACGTCGACCGTGACTCGGTTTTTTAAATACGTAGTACAAACGTCCAAGTTTAGGGTTTCCAAATTAGGGTTCGATTTAAAGCACACTTTCTCTGTTTTATGCACTGTGTTTCTTTGAAATTATATCCTCAATCATCAGGCGTAATCATTCCAAACAAAAGTTTCGAAGAACGTCGACCGTGACTCGGTTTTTTAAATACGTAGTACAAACGTCCAAGTTTAGGGTTTCCAAATTAGGGTTCGATTTAAAGCACACTTTCTCTGTTTTATGCACTGTGTTTCTTTGAAATTATATCCTCAATCATCAGGCGTAATCATTCCAAACAAAAGTTTCGAAGAACGTCGACCGTGACTCGGTTTTTTAAATACGTAGTACAAACGTCCAAGTTTAGGGTTTCCAAATTAGGGTTCGATTTAAAGCACACTTTCTCTGTTTTATGCACTGTGTTTCTTTGAAATTATATCCTCAATCATCAGGCGTAATCATTCCAAACAAAAGTTTCGAAGAACGTCGACCGTGACTCGGTTTTTTAAATACGTAGTACAAACGTCCAAGTTTAGGGTTTCCAAATTAGGGTTCGATTTAAAGCACACTTTCTCTGTTTTATGCACTGTGTTTCTTTGAAATTATATCCTAAATCATCAGGCGTAATCATTCCAAACAAAAGTTTCGAAGAACGTCGACCGTGACTCGGTTTTTTAAATACGTAGTACAAACGTCCAAGTTTAGGGTTTCCAAATTAGGGTTCGATTTAAAGCACACTTTCTCTGTTTTATGCACTGTGTTTCTTTGAAATTATATCCTCAATCATCAGGCGTAATCATTCCAAACAAAAGTTTCGAAGAACGTCGACCGTGACTCGGTTTTTTAAATACGTAGTTCAAACGTCCAAGTTTAGGGTTTCCAAATTAGGGTTTCGATTTAAAGCACACTTTCTCTGTTTTATGCACTGTGTTTCTTTGAAATTATATCCTCAATCATCAGGCGTAATCATTCCAAACAAAAGTTTCGAAGAACGTCGACCGTGACTCGGTTTTTTAAATACGTAGTTCAAACGTCCAAGTTTAGGGTTTCCAAATTAGGGTTCGATTTAAAGCACACTTTCTCTGTTTTATGCACTGTGTTTCTTTGAAATTATATCCTCAATCATCAGGCGTAATCATTCCAAACAAAAGTTTCGAAGAACGTCGACCGTGACTCGGTTTTTTAAATACGTAGTACAAACGTCCAAGTTTAGGGTTTCCAAATTAGGGTTTCGATTTCAAGCACACTATATCTGTTTTATGCACTGTGTTTCTTTGAAATTATATCCTCAATCATCATGCGTAATAAATCCAAACAAAAGTTTCAAAGAACGTCGACCGTGACTCAGCTTTTTAAATACGTAGTTCAAACGTCCAAGTTTAGGGTTTCCAAATTAGGGTTTCGATTTAAAGCACACTTTCTCTGATTTATGCACTGTGTTTCTTGGAAATTATATCCTAAATCATCAGGCGTAATCATTCAAAATAAAAGTTTCGAAGAACGTCGACCGTGACTCGGTTTTTTAAATACGTAGTTCAAACGTCCAAGTTTAGGGTTTCCAAATTAGGGTTTCGATTTCAAGCACACTATATCTGTTTTATGCACTGTGTTTCTTTGAAATTATATCCTCAATCATCAGGCATAATCATTCCAAACAAAAGTTTCCAAGAACGTCGACCGTGACTCGGTTTTTTAAATACATAGTTCAAACGAGCAAGTTTAGGGTTTTCAAATTAGGGTTTCGATTTAAAGCACACTTTCTCTGATTTATGCACATTGTTTCTTTGAAATTATATCCTAAATCATCAGGCCTAATCATTCCAAACAAAAGTTTCGAAGAACGTCGACCGTGACTCGGTTTTTTAAATACATAGTTCAAACGAGCAAGTTTAGGGTTTTCAAATTAGGGTTTCGATTTAAAGCACACTTTCTCTGTTTTATGCACTGTGTTTCTTTGAAATTATATCCTAAATCATCAGGCATAATAATTCCAAACAAAAGTTTCGAAGAACGTCGACCGTGAATCGGTTTTTTAAATACGTAGTTCAAACATCCAAGTTTAGGGTTCTTAAATTAGGGTTTCGATTTAAAGCACACTTTCTCTGATTTATGCACTGTTTTTCTTGGAAATTATATCCTAAATCATCAGGCGTAATCATTCCAAACAAAAGTTTCGAAGAACGTCGACCGTGACTCG
>NW_019268814.1:0-15255 GCF_002738365.1 Cucurbita moschata
GTTTCAGGCTTAGTCATTCTTCGATCAAAATTGGACTGAGAAAAATATTGAAATTTATGAGAACACAGCTGAAGAAGGAGAAATCACAGAGGAAAGGACAAAACCGATTGCTGAAACAATTGAACCAGTTGCTGAAAACGAAGAGGGAGAAATCACGGAGGAAATAACTGAACTAGTTGCTGAAACCGTCGATCTAGTTGCTGATAACACTTTTCTAGTAGCTATTTCACAAAATTTGTCAATAAGGGATGAGAGAAATCGACATCCACCTGTATGGTATGCATATTATAATTTCGGTGAAGGCTTATCTGAAGAGGATGAAGAAAAGGAATTCTTAGTGATTTCAGATCCGGTGCATTTTGAGGAAGTTGTCAAAAGTCCAAAATGGAGATTGGTTATGAATGAAGAAATCAAATCCAATGAAAAAAAAAACGAGACACAAAACTTGGAGGTTCTACCGGCGGGGAGAAAAGAAAATAAGAGAGAAATGGATTTATAAGAGCAAGGTAAATGAATCTGGAGAAGTTGATAAATACAAAGTAAGATTGACGGTAAAAGGCTACACACAAGAGTAATGAATTGATTTTACGGAAGTGTATGCACCTGTGGCCAGAATAGATACTGTTAGAATGATAATTGCTTTTGCAGCCTAGAAAGATTGGAAACTCTATCGGTTAGATGTCAAATCAACTTTTTGACGAGTTAAAAGAAGATATTTTTGTTGAACAACCAAAATGCTAATTCCAAATGGGAAGTGAGGGGATGGTGTACAAACTCCAAAAGGCTCTCTATGGGTTAAAACAAGCACCTAGAACATACGTTTAGTCGAAAAGAATCATACTTCATTAAGAAAGGATTCAAAAG
Source organism: Cucurbita moschata (assembly GCF_002738365.1). NCBI lineage: Eukaryota > Viridiplantae > Streptophyta > Magnoliopsida > Cucurbitales > Cucurbitaceae > Cucurbita > Cucurbita moschata. The sequence continues at coordinate 865 of NW_019268814.1, forward strand.
CAGTTCCAATTAGCAGACACTCTTCATCAAGAGGAAGGGAGGCAAAATTCTTATTGTAGGCATTTATGTTGATGATCTTTATTTATTTGAGATGATGAATAATTATTGGAGTTTAAATGTTCATGAAGAAAGAGTTTGATAGGACTGACTTAGGTCATATGAGATTTTTGGTCCTTAATCTCAAATTAATTAATTAATTAATTAATGTTTTGATGATAACAAACCTACACCTAATTGTTAACAATTATCAGTCTAAAGTGTAAAAGTTGGAAATAACGATTCCAACGCGTTTTTCTATTACTCAAATAAGAGCCAAAACGAAGAAGTTACGGTCCAAACAAAATGTCTGACGTGCTGATGTGGCGGCAAAATTGAATCATTAACCAATCAAAGTAGGACACTTAGAGGGAGCTTTTAATTACTTTTAAAAGCCAGGTTTTATAACAACGATCATATATAATTTGAATTATAAAAATAAAATAAAAAATCGTTATTCACATTATTTTTATTAATTTTATATCATATTTAAATATTTAAATATTTGAATATATATATATATATATATAAAATTTGGAAACATATTTATTCTCGCATTATTTTTATTAATCGTGTACCTTTCATTTTTGTTTGAACACAATAAAATACAAGAATGTTTTAATGTTCTACCTCCCATTTCTCTTTCTAATAATCCATATTAAATCCTATTTTTGCTTCTACTTCTCTATTTAAACTCATCATCTCCCCTATACTTTAACACAACTTTCATATTTCATAATTTTTTTTTATCTCAATTTTTCTAAAGTTTCCATTGTTGCTCTCTCTCCAAGCTTCCAAGTTTATTTTTCTTCATCTTATTCTTGAAAGAGTTTTTGATTCTATTGTGAGAAAATAGTTGTGAGTGATCAAATTGTAAATCTACTCTTTTAGATGGTTATGGTGTGTTCCTACAAAATTCAGATACTTGTAATTGTTTGTTCCTAAGCCGTGGAAAGGATTGAGTTTGCTCTTGAACTCGTAAAAAGAGCGGGGTGTAGCGGTTGGGTTTTGATCCGAGGAAAGAGTCGAGAAAAGTTTTTTAAAATTCTCAAGAGGCGCTTGGGGAGTGGAGTAGGTCGAGTTTGACCGAACCACTACAAAACTACAGTGTTATATTTTCCAACTCTTTCATGTTTAATCTCGAAATTCTTATTGTGATTTATTGCATGTGATAAGTTTTTCATAATTGCTTATTGTTATTTCTTGAACTATTTTGTTGTATTAATTATCATCTTCTACTTATTTTTTTAAAAAAAAATAAATCATACTAAAAAAAATTAATCACTTAACTTTATTGTTAAAAGTCTATTCACCCCTCTAGGGTTGCCATACCGATCCAACAATTGGTATTAGAGCAGGTTGCTCTTATAGATTTTTTATGTAAACTTTATTGTTAGAGTTTATGGTAAACCTATGTGTTAATAATGGTTTTTGTGAAGAACAATCAATCTCTAGGCCTCCTTACTTTGATGGAAAAAATTATACTTATTGTAAAGCTAATTTGTTTGCAATCGGTTGATTATCAGTTATCAATTATGGTTAAGTGTTAGCAAAGACCCTTACATCCCAATAATTAAATGGAGGATGAATCTGATGAGTGAAAAAGTGTTATTTTAATACTAATGCTACAAATGTCTTTATTATGTCCTAAGTAAGGATGAATTTAGTAGAGTATCTATGTGTTCTTCGACGTATGAAACTTGAAAAACTCTTGAGGGAACAAATCAAGTTAAAGAAAGAAAGATTAACATGTTAGTTTATAATTATGAACTATTTAAATTGGATGCAAATGAATCTATAGGTGATATCTTTACTAGATTTCCTAATATTCTAAATGCTTTGAAAAATCTTGGAAAAATATATTCTACTCCGGAAAATGTAAGGAAAATTCTCAGGTCTCTGCCTAAAAGTTGGGAAGCAAAGGATCTCACAAAGCTTCCTTTGGATGAACTTGTTGGTTCTCTCATGACACATGAGATTACCATGAATGAGCACATGATAGAGGAATCCAAAAAGAAGAAAAGAATAGCCCTAAAGTCCATCACATTGGAAGTTGACTCCAACGATGAGGAAGCCCCTAATGAAGATGATGTTGCATACTTCACACGTAAGTATAAAAAATAGCAGGGTGAAAAAAGCAGGGTCATATGCTATGAAAACATGATGAGATAATATGCTATGAATGAAAAAAGCAGGGTCATATAAGAACGGATTGTCTCTCCTCAAATCATCTAAGAAATCCAAGGAAAAAGCAATGAGGGCTACACTACTTGGGATGATTGTGATGAAAGTGCATGTGATGAAAAAGTAGCAAATATTTGCTTCATGGTTCATAGTGACAAAGAGGATGAACAAGATGATGAGGTTTGTTTGAAAGCCTCCAATAAAAATAAGTGGTACTTGGATAGTGGTTGACACATGACTAGAAATCAATTCAAGTTTGTGAATTTTTCCAAGAAGGATGGTGGCTTAATAACCTTTGGTGATAACAAGAAGGGTAAAATAATTGGTGAGGGTACTGTAGCTAATGACACTTGTACTCTTATTGAAAATCTATTTTAAACTGATGGTTTAAAGCATGACTTGCTGAGCATTAGTCAATTATGTGATAAAGGTTTTAGAGTTATATTTGATAAAAATAATTGCATAATTAAAAATGTTACTGATAAAAAAGTTTTGTTCATTGGAAAAAGAGATGACAGTGTGTAAACTAATGATTTAAATTATTGTCCTACAAGATAAATGTCTTTCGGCTTTGCACAATAACTCTTGGCTATGGCATAGAAGATTAGGACAGGCTAGTATGTACTTGATTTCAAATATCTCAACAAATTCATTAATGAGAAGCCTTCCTCAATTTAAATTTGAAGAAGATAAAATTTGTGACAAACCAAGTTTTCTTCCCAATCTAAAAATGTGATTTGTACTGGACCTCTTCAACTATTACATATGGACTTATTGGGCCCTCCTAAAATAGCTACATAAGGAGGGAATTACTATGCCTGTGATGGTTGATATTTTTCGAGATTTATTTGGGTTTTAACAGTAAAACATAAGAATGATGTTTTGAAATATTTTGCAAAGATAATGCTTTTTATCATGACTTCTCTTGTCCAAGGACTCCTGTTGAAAGGAACACGGGTACTTTGAAAGAATTTGCTAGATCAATGTAATACTCTTTCTAATGAGTATATTTAGAGTGATGATTTAGAAAGAAATTCTGGAGATTTACTTGTCAATGACAAAGGCAAAGAAACTATTCAAGTAAAGAAGAGGTGAGCTCAAATGAAAAGAAGGAAGAAATTTCTTCAGATATGCCTTATGTCATCCCAAGGACTTGATTATTGGTGATCTCGAACAAGTGAAAACTCGTTCTTCTATTAATTTATTTGATAATCTTGCTTTTGTTTCTCAAATTTAACCAAAAAGACTTAAGAATGCTGAAAATGATGAGTTTTGGATTTGAGTTATGCAAGAGGAACTTAATCAATTTGAAAGGAACAAAGTTTGGGAATTAGTCCTTCGGCCCTCTAATATTTCCATTATTACAAGTTTTTAGAAATAAAATTGATGAAAATGAGAATATCAATACAAATAAAGCTTGTAGCTCAAGGTTATTGTCAGGAGGAGGTATAGACTATGAAGAAACTTTTGCACCGGTTGCTAGATTAGAAACTATTAGAATGTTACTTGTTGTTGCTTCTTACAAAAATTTTATATTGTATCAAATAGATGTGAGAAGTTCATCCTTAAATTGGTATATCATGGAGGAAGTTTACGAATAACAATCTCCCGGATTTGAAAATTTTGATTTTCCACATCATGTCTAAGTTGAAAAAGGTTCTTTATGGCTTAAACAAGCTCTAAGAGCTTGTGTTAGACTTAGTAATTTTCTTATTCGGAATGATTTTAAAACGGGTAAACTCGACACTGCTCTTTTATTAATATTAAAGAAAATGATATGCTATTAGTGTAAATATATCTTGATGATATCATATTTGGTTCTACTAATCCTTCTTAATAATTTTCTAAATGGATGCATAATGGGTTCGACACTGCTCTTTGTGCTAGGTTTCAATCCTGTCCCAAGGAATCTCATTTACATGCACTTAAAAGAATATTTAAATATTTGCTTCTGACTATTAATTTAGGATGATAGTATCCTAGAAATGTTGAGTTTAAATTGGTAGGATATTCTGATGCGGATTTTATGATGATATATTAGAATGCATTGATATGATTATTTGGACATTTGTATTATTTTAGGTTTTCTTAATTTCATATTATTTGGACATGGCCAAAGCGACTTTTTTGTTTTAGGAACGAATCTCGAAGAGGCACTCGGGACAACAAGGGTAAATGATTAATGAGGAATCAATTAGAACTTTCGGACCTACACGGTAGCTTAGAGCACAATAAAGGGTAGGCCCGAACTTTCTATAGACCAAAGGAAAGTCGTGGAAACCTAGTAGAAGAAGGAAGCAACGAGGGCCTACAAGTAGGTTGGTTACCAAGTATATTTTTATACTTACACCTTTCTCCTTTTCTAGTTGGTCAAGGTGGATAGATGCTCTGGAGCTCTACTATCATAGAGGGGTGTCGACCAGGAGTGTATGTTAGTTGTATTCGACCTGGGACATCAATTAGTTGTATAATTTTTTTCGTTTGTAAATATCTTGAAATTTCTGACACAGGTGTTGTACGTCGTTTTAAATTTATCTTTTCATCGCAGTTCGATTTCTCGAGATCCAACATCGGTTTGAGAGGGGAAGGAAGCATTCCTTATAACTAGGGTGTGAATACCTCTATGAGATCGTGAGGTAACGGGCCATCTCTTGATGATATTCTGCCACACTTTTTGTTCCTTGCCTCAAACCTTGCAATTTAGTTTTCAAATTTCTTTCATAATGTTTTGGAACATACCTTTTTCTTCTCATGGCTTCTTTAAGTTCTTCCCAAGTCTCTATTGGATCCTCCTCTTTTCTTCTTCTCTCGAATTTGAGATGTTGGTACCAATCACCGACATGATTGGTAAATTCGGCAATAGCAAGTTTCGTCTTCTTATTTTCACTATAGGTGTTGCAATCAAACAAATGCTCTATCTTTCTTTCCCATTGCAAGAATGCCTTAGAATCTACCGTTCCACAAAATGGTGGGATTTTGAGTTTAACTCCTCCATCTCTATCTTCATGTACTCTTTCCATCCTTCTAGGTTGCATAATAGTTGCATGGTTATTTCTTCCTCTCCATCTTCCTTCAACTTGTCTTTCTTGTACTACTATACTTTCATCTTCTCGTAATCTTCATTCTTGTCTTTGTTGTTGCGCCCTTCTTTCTTGTCTATCTTTCCATCATCATTTCCATCATATCTTGAATAGCTTGAAGAATGGTTGTATTAAGATCTGGTACGGGTTCTCCTTCTCCATTATGTGACATTTTGTTATCAAGGGGCCTCTCCACACTTCTCACAAAAATTTCACTCAGGGACACTCGTGTTTAACACTCAAAGGTAGGATTTTGGTACTAGGTCAAGAATGTAGACGTTGGTTTTTTTTTTTTCGATAATCTGAGAGAGAAAAAAATTGATAGAAAAAAAAATAACAATAAAGATATTTCACCTCTAGTGCGGCCAAAGAACATCGACCAAATGATCTGATACCAAATGATAAGCGCCAACAATGCTGGATTTTGCAAAACTAGAGGTCCTTCTAGAATCCTTGCCAAAACGTTCACAGAGAAAGCTAACTTAACGGATTGATTCCAACCAAGAGCTGGTTAGAAGATGAATGACTCTTAGATCGAACTTGGAATCTATGATGGTCACTTTTAGATACCAAGATAATTCACTCCAGAATTAGCTTGATCAAAACTAATTCAATGAATCGGTTTAAACATCAAACCTAAAGCAAGGTTTGAAAAAGAATAACACCAAAAGGGTATCAAGAAAAACACAAAGGTTTTGTCTGTATTCAACCAAAAAAACATCCAAACATGAATATTACATGCCTCTAAATAGGCCCAAAAGATAACCCTAACAAAATAAATTTGAGCCACCAACAACTAATAAATGCTAATAAATGCTATTAAATACAAATCGAAAAAAATAAGGTAATTCATAAATTGTATTGGTAGTTCAACTACCAAAGCCAAGTCTTCGAATTACTTTCCAATATCAGTCACTCCAATATTTTCTTCATTTGATTCTTGAATCTTCTTTGTATTGCTTCTTGCAATTGCTCGTTCGGGTACACGGAACTGATCAGTTGTTGGATTCATATCAGAAATCAATTAGTTGTATAATTTTTTTCGTTTGTAAATATCTTAAAATTTCTGACACAGGTGTTGTACGTCGTTTTAAATTTATCTTTTCATCGCAGTTCGATTTCTCGAGATCCAACATTGGTTTGAGAGGGGAAGGAAGCATTCCTTATAACTAGGGTGTGAATACCTCTATGAGATCGTGAGGTAACGGGACAAAGTGGACAATATCTTATAAAAAAGTATTCCTTATAAACGAGTCGCTTTGCTATTACAAAAAAAATGAACTTTTCGTCGCCTAGGAGATTCAAACTCTCGCGAGGAAACCCCATGTACTTAGTAGGCACACGCCTTAACCACTCGTTCAAAGCAACTTTTTTATTTTAGGATTGAATCTCGAAGAGATACTAGGGACAACAAAGGTAGATGATTAATGAGGAATCAGTTAGAACTTCGAGACCTACACGGTAGCTTAGAGCACAGTAAAGGGTATACCCAAACTTCCTGTAGACCAAAGGAAAGTCGTGGAAACCTGGTAGTAGAAGGAAGCTATGCGGGCCTACAAGTAGGTTGGTTACTAAGTATATTTTAATACTTACACCTTTCTCCTTTTCTAGTTCAGTTACTTGTCAAGGCGGGGAGATACTCGGGAGCTCTACTATCATAAAGGGGTGTCGACTCGGAGTGTACGTTAGTTGTATTAGACCTCGGACTTCAATTAGTTGTATAATTTTTTCGGTTGATTTTGAATTCTTTTGTATTCCAAGCCATTTTTCCAGTTTGTAAATAACTTTGAAATTTCTGACCCAGGTGTTGTATGTTTTTTAAAGTGTAAAAAATTTTATCTTTTCATCGCTTCCATCCCAGATTCAACATATTTGAGAGGGAACAAAACATTCCACACATAAAGGTGTGAATACCTCTATGAGGTCGTGAAGTAAGGAGCCAAAGTGGACAACATGTTTTAGCGGTGGCCTTTGGCTAGTACAAAAAAATAAACTTTTCATCGCCTGAGAGATTCGAACTCTCGTGGGGAAACCCCATGTACTTAGCAGGCACACGCCTTAACCACTCGGCCAAAGCGACTTTTTGTTTTAGGAACAAATCTCGAAGAGACACTAGGGACAACAATGGTAGATGATTAATGAGGAATCAATTAGAACTTCGGGACTTACAAAGGGCCTACAAGTAGGTTGGTTACTAAGTATATTTGTATACTTACACCTTTCTCCTCTAATAGTGTACTGGTCAAGGTGGGGAGATGGAAACTTAGTAGAAGAAGGAAGCGATGATTTTTTCTAGTGTACTGGTCAAGGTGGGGAGCTGCTCGGGAGCTCTACTACCACAAAGGGGTTTCGACTCGGAGTGTTGATTAAAGTGTAAAATATTTATCTTTTCATCGCCTGAGAAGTTCGAACTCTCGAAGGAAAATCCCATGTACTTAGCAGGCACACGCCTTAACCACTCGCCCAAAGCAACTTTTTTGTTTTAGGAACGAATATCGAAGAGGCACTAGGGACAACAAAGGTAGATGATTAATGAGGAATCAATTAGAACTTCGTGACATACACGGTAGCTTAGAGCGCAGTAAAGGGTAAGCCCAACGTCTTATAGACCAAAGGAAAGTCGTGGAAACCTAGTATTAGAAGGAAGCGATGAGGGCCTACAAGTAGGTTGATTCCTAAGTAAATTTTTATACTTACACGTTTCTCCTTTTCTAGTGTACTGGTCAAGGTGGGGAGATGCTCTGGAGCTCTACTATCATAGAGGGGTGTCGACCCGGAGTGTTTTAGTTGTATTCGACCTGGGCCATGAATTAGTTGTATAATTTTTTTGGTTCGATTTTGAATTCTTTTCATCAAATCTTGGAGGGAAACATGGTGTGATTAGCAAGCACACACCTTCGCCACTTATTCAAAACGACTTTATGGTTTTATGAATAGTAGTCTTGAAGAGACACTAGTAGAGGGGTGTCGACCCGGAATGTTTGTTACTTGTATTTCACGTGGGACATCAATTAGTTGTATTCTCTTTGAACAGGTGCTGTTTGTCTTTTCAAAATTTATCTTTTCGCTGCAGTTCCATTCTCTGTTAGTTCTAATTCATGGATTCTCGATAGTGGAGCTTCGAATCATATAGTATCCAAAACTTTTGTTATGACTGAACCAAAGGCTGCAAACATTTGCAATAAAATTGCCTAACGAAGGAACAACACATGTGTCACTTACGGTCAATGTTTTCTTTAATCCTGGCCTTAAATTAAACAATATTTTATGTGTGTCTCCATTCAATTTAAACATGTTGTCCATTAGCAAACTTACCAATGACTTGAAATGTTGTGTCACCTTCTATCCTGATTCTTGTGTTATGCAGGACTTGGCTAAGGGGAAGATGATTGGCTCGGATAAACAATTTGGAGGTCTCTATCATATTTCTTAATCTCCAATCAAATCTTTAACTAATCAAGTATCTCAATCATCTAATTTGTAGCATTTACGCCTAGGTCATTCTATTTATTTTTTCCTGTTTTAAATTTCTAACGGATCAATTTCATCTTAATAATGCTACTTTTTCTCATAACTGTAGTATTTGCACGTTAGCAAAATAAACTAGGTTGTTTTTTTTCAAGAAGTTCAATAATCACACATTCTACCTTTGACATGTTACATTGTGATGTTTGGGGATCTCATAAAATTCCTATCCATTTTGGTTTGCGTTTTCTTCTCACTATTGTTGATGATTTTACTCAATGTACTTGGGTTTTTCTTATGCAACATGAATCAGAAGTACATCATTTGTTTATGAACTTTGTTAAATTCGTTCAAACTCAATTTCATACTACTATCAAGATAGTACGGTCAGACAATGGGACTGAGTTTCTGTCTTTACAACCATTTTTTACTTTGTGTGGCATTGAATTTCAGCGCACTTGTGTCTATACTCCACAACAAAGATGAGTCGTAGAGCGTAAGCATCGTCATATCCTAAATTTAGCTATCATCATATCCTAAATGTAGCTAGGTCTCTCCTCTTTCAGTCACACGTTCCACTTAATTTTTTGGGAGAGTGCATTTTAATTGTTGTTAATCTTATAAATAGAACACCATCACCATTTTTATCTAACAAGACACCCCTTGAAGCACTCTACAAACAACCACCTACATTTCATCTTCTTAAAGTTTTTTAATGTAAATGTTATGCAATTGTAGTACATCCTAAGCAAAAATTTGAATCTCGGGCAATTTCTTGTGTTTTCGTAGGATATACTGATGGTTACAAAGGCTCCAAGTTGTATGACATACAAGCTCACAAATTATTTATCCACTGTGATGTTAAATTATGTGAAGATGTTTTTCCTTTTTCATCAGCTTCACAAACTTTGACATTAGTTCCTTCGACTCTTGTTTTACCACTTCATGATTCATCCTACTCAAACATCTATTCTAATCCTATCCCACTTTCTATTTTGTCATCTCCTCCACTTTCTATTCCTTCTCCAGATTCACCCACTAATTATAATCCTATCCCTCCTGATACACCAGTTTCACTCCGATGTTCTACTCGTACCAAACAACCTTCAGCTTGGCATAATAATTATGAGATGTCTTATGCAGCCAATTATTTAACCTCTAGCTCAAGTCCCAACATGAGCACCAGGCATCCCCTTCATCATTACCTTTCTTTCTCTAGTGTTTTTCCTACTCAATCTGCTTTTCTATCTCTTATTACAGCCCGACATAAGTTAAAACTTATGATGAGGTAGTTGGCGACCCATTATGGCAGCAGGCTATGAATGCTGAAATTGCAACTTTGGAACGTAATCATACTTGGTCTCTCGTTCCTCTACCACCTGGCCATAAAGCTATTGGCTATCGTTGGGTGTACAAGATTAAACACAACTCTGATTGTTCTGTTGAACGTTATAAAGTTTATCCGGCAGTAAAGGGGTATACTCAGGTTGAAGATATTGATTACAAAGAGACATTTTCTAATACAACAAAGTTTACTACACTTCGTTGCTTACTCACTATTGCTACTTCTCGAAAATAGTTCACACATCAGTTGAGTGTTCAAAATGTATTTCTCCATAGTAATCTTTAAACAGGGAATGAGGGAAGGAGTGAGGAGAAAATTTTCCCTATTACATAATTAGGACTAGAGACCGAGATTATATTCTCCATTCTTGTCCCCTCCTAACTCCCTTGACCTGTCTCGTTCCCTGCCTCAAAGAGAGATTTTTTAAGTTCCATTTCCAAGTTTTATATGTTTCTAAAGATGAAGAAATCTATATATTTTCCATTCCAAACTCCAATGGGTTTGATGTCTTCCAAGCTTGGGTGGGTTGAATGTGTTGCTTTCATTTGTTTTATTTATGTAATAACAAATGTCTTTTACTTTTGGATTAGTTTTTTTTTTTTCTCGCTAATTGAACTAATTTATTTATGTCATTAGGGTTGCTTTATTTTTGTCTCGTTTCCCAACATTATTGTTGATTCAACTATTTATTTATGACTTGGACTATATTTTTGTGTTGTTTTTCTTAGATTTTAAAATTATGTTATCAAATTTTGGGTTTATAATTTAGGCACAGATTAAGTTTATATTTTTCTTACTAGAGTAGATGAAATGAGTTCAATTTAGGGCAACGTGGTTCTACTTCAATTTCTAATAACACGAGTTGATCAAAACCAATGGATAGTTTATATCTAAAAATAAAACGTATATATTAACAAATTTATTTAAAATGACTATTTTTTTTAGAGAATAATAAATGGAGAATTATGTTGTTATGTTGCATAAGTGATGCTATGATATCACACTATTCTAGGATTATGTTATGTCATAGAACAATGTTATGTTTTCGATATTATTTGCATAAGTGATGCTATGATATCACACTATTCTAGGATTATGTTATGTCATAGAACAATGTTATGTTTTCGATATTATTTGATGCATGAACCTTCATGTATCATGTCATGTAAACCATGTTAATACGTACCCTCTATGACTATGAGACATTAGAAAATCATGTATTATTAATGGGAGGTGCATCGAGATACTTTCCCGTTATGATTAGTACAGACACATTCCTTACAATTTTATGTTCCTTATGATATTATGTGGGTCTTTTCCCTTCATGGTATTTGGTAGTGTGAGTGTGCACAAGCTCGACGAGCCAGCCCACAGAGTACTCTTATACGAGCCTACCTGGTGGCCAATGTGCACATTCATGGGTTGTATGTAGGATAGTACAACATATTCAACCCTGCTCGGACTGAAAAGCAAAGCCCAAACCCATGTCACAATGCATTTATGAAAGGATAGGTCCAACTATATTACACATGATTCATTTTCAGTGAGGTTACTTATTGAGTATTTATTAAAGTACTCAAACCATATGCTACTCTTATTTTCATGTAAAGGTAAGACACCCATTTACAGATGACAACGTCGCTTTGAAGGCCAAGGAACCAAAGTTAAGGTAGTTGCATTCAAGTTATTTTTAATGATCCTTAAGTTAGACAAGGGCACTATTTAAACTCATCTTATCTATTTTCCATCCATAACAATATTGTTTTAATAAATTTATTATGAACATTTAAGCCTATAGCACCGTTTATGAAACGTTATAAATGAATTCTTTCATGCATAGTAATCATGTCATGTATGCAGTTGCCGATAAATCAAATTTTAATTTCATTTCGAATATTTTGAATAAAATTGAAACTCAAGGTTAAAATAAATACAACAACAAACCTAAAGGGATAAGAAATGAGAAATTAACTCCAAATGTAAATTTGTCAACTTAATAAGGATTGTTTTAAATTTATGTTACTGTTGTAAATTTGGCTCTATTTCTCAACACCAATATCTTGTTTAATGTTGAGGTATTAGTGTTGAGAAAAACTCAAATCTTTGATCTTTTATTTTTTAAACTAAAAAATTATTAGAATTATAGCTTTGATATAACACACACAAGAAATTAAATACCATATACATTTTTAAAGAAAAAAGGAAATAATTTTTAAAGAAAAAAGGAAATAGGGATTAAAAGTGTTTGTCTTTTGTATAAATGCACGTCATGGCTCCAACATAGAATAAAACTCAAGTATGTACCTCACATATCAACATAGCTAATCTTCAAGATGCTCCAATCGAGAATCGAACTCGGGCCTATACTGTAGCAGGATACTATTCTACCAATAGACCAATGGTGCATCTACCTTAAAGAAGATCCATAACGTACTCGTATTTTGGTCCTGCAGTTCTTCCGAAGCCCTTCACTTTTGGTTTCACTTCTCGATTTAAAAACAAAAGGTTCGATAGTCCTACTTGTGAAATTTAAACAATGTTGTGACAAACACAAGTTTGAACATTATGCCAATCTTCAAGATGCACCAGCCAAGAATCGAACTCGGGTCTATACCGTGGCAGGGTACTATTCTACCACTAGACCACTGGTGCAGGTACCTTCAGGCATATCCATAACGTACTCGTATTTTGGTCATGTAGTTCTACTGAAGCCCTTAACGTTTAGTTTCACCTCACGATTTAAAAAAAAAAAGCTCGATAGTTTTACTCGTGAAATCTATAAATATAAACGATATTGTGACAAACCCAAGTTTGAACATTATGCATTAATATCATTATAGATAATCTTCAAGATGCACCAGTCGAGAATGAAACTCGGGTCCGTATCGTGGCAGGGTAGTCCATACAGTAAACATATTTTGGTCATGCAGTTCTTCTGAAGCCCTTAACTTTTTGTTTCACATCTCGATATAAAAACAAAAAGCTCGATAGTGCTACTCGTGAAATCTATAAAGTTAAAAGAAATATTATACCAAACCAAATTTTGAACATTATGCACTAATATAATAATCATAGCTAATCTTCAAGATGCAAGAACCGAGAATTAAATTCGGGTCTACATCGTTGCAGGGTACTATTCTACCACTAGACCACTGGTGCATGTACCTTCAGGCATATCGATAACGTACTCGTATTTTGGTCATGCAGTTCTTCTGAAGCCCTTAACTTTTAGTTTCACCTCACGATTTAAAAAAAGAAAAAGCTCGATAGTGCTACTCGTAAATTCTATAAATATAAACGATATTGTGACAAACCCAAGTTTGAAACATCATGCACTAATATCATCTTTGCCAATCTGAAAGATGCACTAGCCAAGAATCGAACTCGAGTATGTACAATGGTAGGATACTATTCTACCACTAGACCACTGGTGCATGTACCTTCAGGCATATCCATAACTTACTCGTATTTTCGTCATGCAATTCTTCTGAAGCCGTTAGCTCTGATCTGTATCGTGGCAGGGTACTATTCTACCACTAGACCACTGGTACATGTAACTTTCGGCATATCCATAACTTACTCGTATTTTGGTCATGCAGTTCTTCTGAAGCCCTTAACTATTATGTTCACCTCACGATTTAAAAAACGAAAAAGTTCGATAGTGCTATTCGTAAATTCTATAAATATAACGATATTGTGACAAACCCAAGTTTGAACATTATGCATTAATATCATTATAGCTAATCTTCAAGATGCACCAGTCGAGAATGAAACTCGGGTTCGTATCGTGGCAGGGTACTCCATACAGTACACATTTTGGTCATGCAGTTCTTCTGAAGCCCTTAACTTTTTGTTTCACATCTCGATATAAAAACAAAAAGCTCGATAGTGCTACTCGTGAAATCTATAAAGTTAAAAGAAATATTGTACCAAACTCAATTTTGAACATTATGCACTAATATAATAATCATAGATAATCTTCAAGATGCAAGAGCCGAAAATTTAATTCGGGTCTACATCGTGCAAGTGCCAAGGAATCTCATTTACATGCACTTAAAAGAATATTTTAATATTTGCTTCTGACTATTAATTTAGGATGATTGTATCCTAGAAATATTGAGTTTAAATTGGTAGGATATTCTGATGCGAATTTGATGATGATATATTAGAATGCATTGATATGATTATTTGGACATTTGTATTATTTTAGGTTTTCTTATTTTCATATTATTTGGACATGGCCAAAGCGACTTTTTTGTTTTAGGAACGAATCTCGAAGAG
>NW_019268815.1:0-3064 GCF_002738365.1 Cucurbita moschata
TAAGATCGGACCATGAAGAAAACCACTCTCACTTTATAATGTCGTTTACTATTGAGACTGATTTTTTCATTCAATGACCTAGGTAACTCGATCTTAATCTTGAACTAACTATGAACTCCTGTTTATTTGGAATTATCCTTACATTTTCATGGGTGAGAGTGGCCCGAGTTTGCCGACTCGATAAGCCTCTCATTTCAGAGGTATGACTGGGTGAATAGTGGGGGACATAGAGTGTAAGATGGAATTCACTCCTACACACTTTTAGGGATAGTAGAGAGGTTGTTCCCTTAAGTACTGACTCCAAGTCTTGAACAAGGGGCCCCACCCTCTCATTGGCCCGAGAGGGATTCGGTTTTGTGGTTGGACCACAAACTAATTGTTCATTAGAGGATCAGTGGGACTCAAGGAAAGAGAAGTAACTTTAGGGATAAAACGGTAAATTGAAGCAGCTCTAGTTACGAACAACCTGTGAAGGATCGACTTACTAATCTTGGTTATATCAAATGGACAGAAATATATCTATAGTGAGGGGAGTGCAACTACTAGGCTATAGTGGAGTGTCCTAGTAGTTAACGAATGTTGGTTAACAAGGTTAATGAGTTTAGCCAGGTAATCTCAGATCGTTGGAGCCCATGATCGGTAGGTCCATTAGGTTCCCCTACTAGCTCATATCGGTCTAAATCTTAGAACAGTGTGACGGGTGAGTTCGAAGTGTTCGAAATCAAATTAGGGAATATACGCTAAACATATACGATATATTTAACCGCATTTTGTTTTAATTATGAATTAAACAAAAAGAGAGAATTGGAGGTATTTAAATAATATTTAAATAAGATTTTAGTATTTTAATTATAAATAGGGATTCATAATCCATGTGCCCGAATTGATTGGGATTGACATTTCATTTAATGTTAAATATTAATTAAATTGTTTAAGTAATCGTTTAATATTATTTTGATTTGAAATTAATTATTTAAATTACTTCTTGAATTAAAATAAAGAAAGTCAAAATGTTGTTGTTGATAATAAGGATGGACTTTGAGCAACCCTTTGTGTCGTTGATAATATTTTAGAAAACTTTATTTAATATTTTAATTTCATAATTTCTCGTAGTGGGCAAAAGGTGGAACAAAAGTTCTTCTAAACTCCTTTTCGAGAGCATTGGAGAGTTAGAATCCAAAAGTTCGTCTTTTCTCGAGCCCATCTTAGCGTCTGGATAAAACTTCGACCCAGTAAAAGTTTTGAGATTCACAAACTCGAAGTTCATCCTTTCTAGAGTTCGTCTTGAAGTTTGTGTCAAAGTTCATCTAAACTTAGATTCGTCAAAGCTTTGGAGGGCTAGAGACCCATAATTTGCTGCTTTTTGAGTTCACCAAAACCTTGACCTTAGTCTTCTGAGGGTTTTCAAATAAAAAGTTCGTCTTTTCCAGAGTTCACCCCGACATTTTGGTCAAAGTTCGTTGACACATGGGTTTGTTAGTGAAATGAATCCAACCATAGATTATTTTCATATACACGAATGAACAATTACAAGAAACAAGACAAAGAGGATTCAATAGGCCTTTATATTACTTCTTTAAAGGCTTGGCAATGTACAGGAAGATACAAAGATGTTTTAGTACAAATATATTTATAATATTAATATACAAAGTCAAGAAGAGAATATAGTGATAATAAATACCACTTGACTTTAGAAAGTGCTTCGAAGAATTCTTGTCTTTGGTAGTTGAACTTCAATTTAAGACTGTTTATGTCATAGGTCTTATTTTCTTCTTTTCTTATTTAATAGCTTTTAATTTAAAGTCCTTGGTAACCGGTTAATCATTTTTTACTATTTAAAGGCATGTAATGTTTAAATTTAATAATCAATTTTTAATTAGAAAAGCCTTATGTTTCTTGGAACCTTTACGTGTTATCTTTCTAATTTTGATGTGAGTTAGGATCTGAGAGATCATAGATTCAAAGTTAGATGTAATAGTTATTCATCTATCTAAATAACTCTTGGTTGGAATCATTTCTTAAGTTAGCTTTATTTGTGAAAGTTTGTAGGATCGGACCTTTAACTTTCCAAATTCAGCATTGTTGGCGCTCGTAAGCAAAAAATTCATTTTTCCCGAGTCTGGTGTTTGGACCAAAGTTCTTCTAAACTCTTACAAACTAGAGCTTCAGAGAGTTAGAAACCCAAAGTTCGTCCATCTCTCCCAGTGTCTCGACGTTTGGTCCAAAGTTCAAACAAAATACGATCCGTTAGGCTTAGAATCTTGAATTTCGTGGTTTGAAGAAACCATTTCGTCTGGATTTTGACCCGTTAGAGCTTTAGAGAGTTTAAAACTCAAAGTTTATCCTTTCCCACCTGAGTTAATAAGCTTGACTTAGCAAAACAAATAGCAATTTTAGGATAATTATTGAGTAATTTTTTATTTGAATAAGTTTAGATTTGTTATTAAGCCGTTATTAACAACGTAGGAGGAAGTTTAGGAGATCGATTGTACAATCTCTTACAAACTAGAGCTTCAGAGAGTTAGAAACCCAAAGTTCGTCCATCTCTCACAGTGTCTCGACGTTTGGTCCAAAGTTCAAACAAAATACGATCCGTTAGGCTTAGAATCTTGAATTTCGTGGTTTGAAGAAACCATTTTGTCTGGATTTTGACTTGTTAGAGCTTTAGAGAGTTTGAAACTCAAAGTTTATTCTTTCCCACCTGAGTTAATAAGCTTGACTTACGAAAACAAATAGCAATTTTAGGATAATTATTGAGTAATTTTTTATTTGAATAAGTTTAGATTTGTTATTAAGCCATTATTAACAACGTAGGAGGAAGTTTAGGAGATCGATTGTACAATCTCTTACAAACTAGAGCTTCAGAGAGTTAGAAACTCAAAGTTCGTCCATCTCTCACAGTGTCTCGACGTTTGGTCCAAAGTTCAAACAAAATACGATCCGTTAGGCTTAGAATCTTGAATTTCGTGGTTTGAAGAAACCATTTTGTCTGGATTTTGACTTGTTAGAGCTTTAGAGAGTTTGAAACTCAAAGTTTATTCTTTCCCACCTGAGTTAATAAGCT
>NW_019268815.1:10840-14935 GCF_002738365.1 Cucurbita moschata
CAAGGTTTCTAAGTTTCCATGTTAACACGATATCATCACCGTCTGAAGATACCCACCTAGATGGCTCACATCGCCTCCCACGGAGGTCGACCCGCCCGTTGACAAATCGGTACGCTTTCTTCTTTCAAAGGGGGCACTAGAAATTTTTTTAACGAGTCAAATCCTTAACTTCTAACGTTTTATATAATATGTTTCTTAAATTTTTTTATTTTGTAGGGGCAAGAAGAAAGTGTGTTGGCCAAACGTACTCCTCCACCGCCGCCGCCGAGCAACGGCAACAGTGGTCAGACAAACTGATCACCAATGGGCGGCATTTTGCGATTTATAGCCACTTATAACGTGGGTGAATTAGTGTAAAACCATTTGGATATAGAAGTCAAAATTCATGTAATTTAAATAAAAATAACAAAAATAAGGTAGAGAAATTTGAATTGTTGGCATTGATGGGTGCAAATATGCACCTATTTTAGAATGAAGAGTGTTGCTTTTCTGCTCCCTTTTCTCTTTCTTCATGTCTTTTTACACAACATGAATGTGACACTTCTAAGTTGTGTTTCGAAAGTATATTACAGAGACCGTTTTGTAATACTCGATAAGTTAATTCAAGTAAGTTTAAGATTTTCGAGTAAGATTTAAGGAAATCAAGAAATGGATTAAGAGACCAAAAAAAAGTTACAAGAGCTAGAGGAAGAAAATTTCAATGCCCTAACAAGATACATAAACATCAAAGGCCTTTGGATAAGGTTTAGAAACGAAAAAGTAAGCAAAAAAAAAAAAAAATACAAGGGGCATTTTTCAAATTTTAAGTAACTTATTGGATTTGTAATTTCTTATGGAGAAGGAATTCAAGATGATCCAGAGGAAAAAAAATTACCAAAAAAGGGGTGAATTTTAGATAATTTATGGATTTTGTTGAAAAATAAAATAAAATATTAAAAAAAAGTTAAAATTGCCAAAATATCCTTGAAGTTCAAGATAATTACAAAATGAAAATATCGGCAACATATTTGGTTAGCCTCAGAAAATTTATTGCATCACCAAATACAACCATTTGATCGAGCAAAAAATTCATTATGTTCAAGAAAACACGAAGTTATTCCATTCAATGGTCAGAATACAAAACCAATATCGGCAACATCCTCGTCCGATAAGATCACTCAAGACTCCATCTATAAATATGAAGATTTTGGGACAAGAATGGAGCAATGGGACAAGAAATAAATGATGACCTTCCCTTCCTTTTGAAATTCACCTCCTTTTGAAATGTTTCACTCACAAAGATATTAGAAGGAAATTAGAAGGAATAGGAAGCAAATTCATCACCTTCTTTCCTTCCCCTCCTTTTGAAATGTTTTGATCAAATCTACATGCTTCACTCACAAAAATATTAGAAGGAAATTAGAAGGAATAGGAAGCAAATTCATCACCTTCTTTCCTCCACCTCCTCTTTAAATGTTTCACTCTCAAAGATATTAGAAGGAAATTAGAAGGAATATGAAGCAAATTCATCACCTTCTTTCTATCCTTCCCCTCCTTTTGAAATGTTTGGATCAAATTTGTATGCTTCCCTCACAAAAATATTAAAAGGAATAAGTAGTAAATGAGGTGTATTAGATCCGTAAACTATTTCTTAAAGAATAAGTCACCAGCATGCTTTGCATAATCCATTTTGACTCATTTTAATAAATATATCTCCCACAACAAAATACAATATTTACCCTTTTTAGTGTGTAGTAAACCAAGAACAAATTTTATAGTATTAGTCCAAGGTTTGTTAGGGACATTCAAAGGAGTATAAAATCCATTTGGTTATGATCTAGATTTAGTTTTTTTTGCGTTTAAAACATTTGCTACAAAACTTTTGGACATCGTGCTTCATCTTCAGCCAAAAGAAGTGTCTATGCAACATCTTATAAACTTTATTAATCTTGAGATGTCCTATTAAGGCACCACCGTATGCTTCTCTCAAAAACAAATATTTTATAGAGCAATTAGGAATACAAAGTATACTTTTCTTAATTAAAAATTTATGAAACACATAATAATCATTCGTTTTTTTTTTTTTTTTTTGCAAGACAAGATGCATAAATAGTTCTGAAGTCCTGGTCATCTCATATATCTTTTTCCTCCCGCTAAGTATTTTAGACGGTTGGGTATACTTATTACTTAGGTATATTCCGGCTAATTAAATATAAAAGTCGAGGTGATTTTTCTAAAACTTATATCACTTAAGCATGCTCATAAAACTGGGCTAACTAAGCTCAAGTACTGGTCCGATCTCCAGGTAGTAGGTGTTCTGTAAACCGTCAACTTAAGTACCTCCAGCCTTAGACAAGATCGTGCCAGGTGAGCTTTCTCGTAACTGCAATTTTGTAAGACATCGACCTATTTTTACTATTAAAATTGATCGTGCTCGGTTCTCAATCCTAAGTGAGCATGCACTTATCTTTATTATAGATTTTAACGTCAATCTCGTTTTATGACATTGAAAATAACCTATAATATGCATCTAACATGTTTTATATAACAATTATATAATCATCCATTCCATGCAATAATATAACAATTTATATCTATGACTCATTGAACCCTAAACATGCATACTATACATTATAACACTTATAATATACTTGGAATGCATGACACATGCTTAGCCTATGGTGGGAGTTTAAATCTATATGACATACTTTATGCATATACATTTTCTATTTAATTAAAACATACATTCATAATGCATAATTAATTAAACACGCTAAAGTGGATTGGTTTTGGCATTATAAAACAAGCAATTAACTAAATTATTACATTAATAATTAAAAATAACTTGAACCGACCATTAAAAATGTTGAACCGGACCCCAAAGGTAGAAAAAACACCCGAACCGCCTCTTCCATCTTCTTCTTCGGTTCAGCTTGCTATCTCTCCCATTTTCGATCAATTACAACCTAAAACGGACTCTAATGACTCCATAAAAATTACAGACTTTTCTTCATTCATTAAAGCCCATACACATTAGGCTTCTTACAATAATTGTATCAAATGGAAGCATAAAAAAAATGCCAAAACCAAAACCATCCACTTTAGCAACCACAAAATTTCATTCATGAAATGGTACCCACCCTGATCAAATTAATGTAAATAAAGTGCCTAAAACTTGCTCTGATACCAATTGATGGCGTTAATATAACACATGCGGAAGCAATTTGGATCTTAGACACTTTTAGAACATCAATTATAGTAAATTAGCTAGCATGTTCAAAAGCATTAAAACTCAATGAGTTTGAATACTAACCTTTGTCGCTTAAGTTTCTTTACGAACCGATTTCGAACCACCACTAGTGTCTTCTCCACTATCCTCCGGCCATAGAACAGGATTGTGGAATCCGGTGAGTGACTAAACTTGGGAGGGATTTAGTATATATGAAGAGGGAGTTTCTGAGAGGTTTTTCTCGAGGTTTTTCCCAAAGGAAGACCTTCCATGTACCATGATCACTCTATTTATAGAGTCATGTTTGCATGTTCATGTAAATTTGAGATCACCAAATTTTGACACTCAAAATTTCACTAAAATGTTTGGGATTACGAGGGAAGCATGCAAGTTTGAGTTCACCAAATTTTGACACTCAAAATTCGACTAAGATTTGTGGGGTTTATTTGGCAAGCATGCAAGTTTGGTTAAACCAAATTTTGACACCTCAAAATTCCACTAACTCAAACATTGATTTTTCCATTAAATGAAGTCAACATTTTGACTTTCTTCATTTTAATTCAACAATTAATTTGAATAATTAATTTTAAATTAAAGTAATATTAAAGGATTAATTCAACTATTTAATTAATATTTAATATTAATTCAAATGCCAATCTCAATCAATTACGACGCATTATTTGATTAAGATATTTAAATTTTATTTAAATATCTCAGATTCTCTCTTTTTGTTTAATTCGTAAATAAAAGAAAAATGCGATTAAATATATCGTATATATGTAGCGCATATTCCCTAATTTGAATTTGAACACTTCGAACTCACTCGTCACACTGTTCTATGGTTTAGTCCGATATGAGCTAGCAGAGGGACCTAATGGACCTATAGA
>NW_019268816.1:0-15071 GCF_002738365.1 Cucurbita moschata
AAACCCTAAACCCTAAACCCTAAAACCCTAAAACCCTAAACCCTAAAACCCTAAACCCTAAACCCTAAACCCTAAACCCTAAACCCTAAACACTTACGAAAAGACCCTCGTGGAGGCACCCGAATGACTATGTGAAAAACCTTTTTCTCTTTCGTTGTTTTTTGACGAATCTGTAAGGAAACGCTCAAGTTTAAGAGTCGTACACATATAAATGGTTAAAATGCGAATTTTTTTCACTTTTGCTTCCGGGCCATTTTAAACTCAAAATCCATAGGAGGTGTAAACATAGGAACTTTTTTTGCCCATTGAGACAGGGTCGTTAACTCGATCTGAAATGTTGTTTTCTCGTTTTAGTATCATACCATATCCACTAAAGATTGTCCTAAGCTTAAAATATGGAAGAAAAAAAACATTTACTCGTGTCGAAAAGACTTCACAACCGCAACCCTTACGAAAAGACCCTCGTGGAGGCACCCGAATGACTATGTGAAAAACCTTTGTTTCTTTCGATGTTTTTCGACGAATCTGTAAGGAAACGCTCAAGTTTAAGAGTCGTACACATATAAATGGTTAAAATGCGAATTTTTTTCACTTTTGCTTCCGGGCCATTTTAAACTCAAAATCCATAGGAGGTGTAAACATAGGAACTTTTTTTGCCCATTGAGACAGGGTCGTTAACTCGATCTGAAAAGTTGTTTTCTCGTTTTAGTATCATACCATATCCACTAAAGATTGTCCTAAGCTTAAAATATGGAAGAAAAAAAACATTTACTCGTGTCGAAAAGCCTTCACAACCGCAACCCTTACGAAAAGACCCTCGTGGAGGCACCCGAATGACTATGTGAAAAACCTTTGTTTCTTTCGATGTTTTTCGACGAATCTGAAAGGAAACGCTCAAGTTTAAGAGTCGTACACATATAAATGGTTAAAATGCGAATTTTTTTCACTTTTGCTTCCGGGCCATTTTAAACTCAAAATCCATAGGAGGTGTAAACATAGGAACTTTTTTTGCCCATTGAGACAGGGTCGTTAACTCGATCTGAAAAGTTATTTTCTCGTTTTAGTATCATACCATATCCACTAAAGATTGTCCTAAGCTAAAAATATGGAAGAAAAAAAACATTTACTCGTGTCGAAAAGACTTCACAACTGCAACCCTTACGAAAAGACCCTCGTGGAGGCACCCGAATGACGATGTGAAAAACCTTTGTTTCTTTCGATGTTTTTCGCCGAATCTGTAAGGAAACGCTCAAGTTTAAGAATCTTACAAATATAAATGGTGAAAATACGACTTTTTTTTACTTTCGCTTCCGGGCCATTTTGCACTCAAAATCCATAGGTGTTAACATAGGAACTTTTTTGCCCATTGAGACAGGGTCGTTAACTCGATCTGAAAAGTTATTTTCTCGTTTTAGTATCATACCATATCCACTAAAGATTGTCCTAAGCTAAAAATATGGAAGAAAAAAAACATTTACTCGTGTCGAAAAGACTTCACAACTGCAACCCTTACGAAAAGACCCTCGTGGAGGCACCCGAATGACGATGTGAAAAACCTTTGTTTCTTTCGATGTTTTTCGCCGAATCTGTAAGGAAACGCTCAAGTTTAAGAATCTTACAAATATAAATGGTGAAAATACGACTTTTTTTTACTTTCGCTTCCGGGCCATTTTGCACTCAAAATCCATAGGTGTTAACATAGGAACTTTTTTGCCCATTGAGACAGGGTCGTTAACTCGATCTGAAAAGTTATTTTCTCGTTTTAGTATCATACCATATCCACTAAAGATTGTCCTAAGCTAAAAATATGGAAGAAAAAAAACATTTACTCGTGTCGAAAAGACTTCACAACTGCAACCCTTACGAAAAGACCCTCGTGGAGGCACCCGAATGACGATGTGAAAAACCTTTGTTTCTTTCGATGTTTTTCGCCGAATCTGTAAGGAAACGCTCAAGTTTAAGAATCTTACAAATATAAATGGTGAAAATACGACTTTTTTTTACTTTCGCTTCCGGGCCATTTTGCACTCAAAATCCATAGGTGTTAACATAGGAACTTTTTTGCCCATTGAGACAGGGTCGTTAACTCGATCTGAAAAGTTATTTTCTCGTTTTAGTATCATACCATATCCACTAAAGATTGTCCTAAGCTAAAAATATGGAAGAAAAAAAACATTTACTCGTGTCGAAAAGACTTCACAACTGCAACCCTTACGAAAAGACCCTCGTGGAGGCACCCGAATGACGATGTGAAAAACCTTTGTTTCTTTCGATGTTTTTCGCCGAATCTGTAAGGAAACGCTCAAGTTTAAGAATCTTACAAATATAAATGGTGAAAATACGACTTTTTTTTACTTTCGCTTCCGGGCCATTTTGCACTCAAAATCCATAGGTGTTAACATAGGAACTTTTTTGCCCATTGAGACAGGGTCGTTAACTCGATCTGAAAAGTTATTTTCTCGTTTTAGTATCATACCATATCCACTAAAGATTGTCCTAAGCTAAAAATATGGAAGAAAAAAAACATTTACTCGTGTCGAAAAGACTTCACAACTGCAACCCTTACGAAAAGACCCTCGTGGAGGCACCCGAATGACGATGTGAAAAACCTTTGTTTCTTTCGATGTTTTTCGCCGAATCTGTAAGGAAACGCTCAAGTTTAAGAATCTTACAAATATAAATGGTGAAAATACGACTTTTTTTTACTTTCGCTTCCGGGCCATTTTGCACTCAAAATCCATAGGTGTTAACATAGGAACTTTTTTGCCCATTGAGACAGGGTCGTTAACTCGATCTGAAAAGTTATTTTCTCGTTTTAGTATCATACCATATCCACTAAAGATTGTCCTAAGCTAAAAATATGGAAGAAAAAAAACATTTACTCGTGTCGAAAAGACTTCACAACTGCAACCCTTACGAAAAGACCCTCGTGGAGGCACCCGAATGACGATGTGAAAAACCTTTGTTTCTTTCGATGTTTTTCGCCGAATCTGTAAGGAAACGCTCAAGTTTAAGAATCTTACAAATATAAATGGTGAAAATACGACTTTTTTTTACTTTCGCTTCCGGGCCATTTTGCACTCAAAATCCATAGGTGTTAACATAGGAACTTTTTTGCCCATTGAGACAGGGTCGTTAACTCGATCTGAAAAGTTATTTTCTCGTTTTAGTATCATACCATATCCACTAAAGATTGTCCTAAGCTAAAAATATGGAAGAAAAAAAACATTTACTCGTGTCGAAAAGACTTCACAACTGCAACCCTTACGAAAAGACCCTCGTGGAGGCACCCGAATGACGATGTGAAAAACCTTTGTTTCTTTCGATGTTTTTCGCCGAATCTGTAAGGAAACGCTCAAGTTTAAGAATCTTACAAATATAAATGGTGAAAATACGACTTTTTTTTACTTTCGCTTCCGGGCCATTTTGCACTCAAAATCCATAGGTGTTAACATAGGAACTTTTTTGCCCATTGAGACAGGGTCGTTAACTCGATCTGAAAAGTTATTTTCTCGTTTTAGTATCATACCATATCCACTAAAGATTGTCCTAAGCTAAAAATATGGAAGAAAAAAAACATTTACTCGTGTCGAAAAGACTTCACAACTGCAACCCTTACGAAAAGACCCTCGTGGAGGCACCCGAATGACGATGTGAAAAACCTTTGTTTCTTTCGATGTTTTTCGCCGAATCTGTAAGGAAACGCTCAAGTTTAAGAATCTTACAAATATAAATGGTGAAAATACGACTTTTTTTTACTTTCGCTTCCGGGCCATTTTGCACTCAAAATCCATAGGTGTTAACATAGGAACTTTTTTGCCCATTGAGACAGGGTCGTTAACTCGATCTGAAAAGTTATTTTCTCGTTTTAGTATCATACCATATCCACTAAAGATTGTCCTAAGCTAAAAATATGGAAGAAAAAAAACATTTACTCGTGTCGAAAAGACTTCACAACTGCAACCCTTACGAAAAGACCCTCGTGGAGGCACCCGAATGACGATGTGAAAAACCTTTGTTTCTTTCGATGTTTTTCGCCGAATCTGTAAGGAAACGCTCAAGTTTAAGAATCTTACAAATATAAATGGTGAAAATACGACTTTTTTTTACTTTCGCTTCCGGGCCATTTTGCACTCAAAATCCATAGGTGTTAACATAGGAACTTTTTTGCCCATTGAGACAGGGTCGTTAACTCGATCTGAAAAGTTATTTTCTCGTTTTAGTATCATACCATATCCACTAAAGATTGTCCTAAGCTAAAAATATGGAAGAAAAAAAACATTTACTCGTGTCGAAAAGACTTCACAACTGCAACCCTTACGAAAAGACCCTCGTGGAGGCACCCGAATGACGATGTGAAAAACCTTTGTTTCTTTCGATGTTTTTCGCCGAATCTGTAAGGAAACGCTCAAGTTTAAGAATCTTACAAATATAAATGGTGAAAATACGACTTTTTTTTACTTTCGCTTCCGGGCCATTTTGCACTCAAAATCCATAGGTGTTAACATAGGAACTTTTTTGCCCATTGAGACAGGGTCGTTAACTCGATCTGAAAAGTTATTTTCTCGTTTTAGTATCATACCATATCCACTAAAGATTGTCCTAAGCTAAAAATATGGAAGAAAAAAAACATTTACTCGTGTCGAAAAGACTTCACAACTGCAACCCTTACGAAAAGACCCTCGTGGAGGCACCCGAATGACGATGTGAAAAACCTTTGTTTCTTTCGATGTTTTTCGCCGAATCTGTAAGGAAACGCTCAAGTTTAAGAATCTTACAAATATAAATGGTGAAAATACGACTTTTTTTTACTTTCGCTTCCGGGCCATTTTGCACTCAAAATCCATAGGTGTTAACATAGGAACTTTTTTGCCCATTGAGACAGGGTCGTTAACTCGATCTGAAAAGTTATTTTCTCGTTTTAGTATCATACCATATCCACTAAAGATTGTCCTAAGCTAAAAATATGGAAGAAAAAAAACATTTACTCGTGTCGAAAAGACTTCACAACTGCAACCCTTACGAAAAGACCCTCGTGGAGGCACCCGAATGACGATGTGAAAAACCTTTGTTTCTTTCGATGTTTTTCGCCGAATCTGTAAGGAAACGCTCAAGTTTAAGAATCTTACAAATATAAATGGTGAAAATACGACTTTTTTTTACTTTCGCTTCCGGGCCATTTTGCACTCAAAATCCATAGGTGTTAACATAGGAACTTTTTTGCCCATTGAGACAGGGTCGTTAACTCGATCTGAAAAGTTATTTTCTCGTTTTAGTATCATACCATATCCACTAAAGATTGTCCTAAGCTAAAAATATGGAAGAAAAAAAACATTTACTCGTGTCGAAAAGACTTCACAACTGCAACCCTTACGAAAAGACCCTCGTGGAGGCACCCGAATGACGATGTGAAAAACCTTTGTTTCTTTCGATGTTTTTCGCCGAATCTGTAAGGAAACGCTCAAGTTTAAGAATCTTACAAATATAAATGGTGAAAATACGACTTTTTTTTACTTTCGCTTCCGGGCCGTTTTGCACTCAAAATCCATAGGTGTTAACATAGGAACTTTTTTGCCCATTGAGACAGGGTCGTTAACTCGATCTGAAAAGTTATTTTCTCGTTTTAGTATCATACCATATCCACTAAAGATTGTCCTAAGCTAAAAATATGGAAGAAAAAAAACATTTACTCGTGTCGAAAAGACTTCACAACTGCAACCCTTACGAAAAGACCCTCGTGGAGGCACCCGAATGACTATGTGAAAAACCTTTGTTTCTTTCGTTGTTTTTCGACGAATCTGTAAGGAAACGCTCAAGTTTAAGAGTCCTACACATATAAATGGTGAAAATATGACTTTTTTTTACTTTCGCTTCCGGGCCGTTTTGCACTCAAAATCCATAGGTGTTAACATAGGAACTTTTTTTGCCCATTGAGACAGGGTCGTTAACTCGATCTGAAAAGTTGTTTTCTCGTTTTAGTATCATACCATATCCACTAAAGATTGTCCTAAGCTTAAAATATGGAAGAAAAAAAACATTTACTCGTGTCGAAAAGACTTCACAACCGCAACCTTTACGAAAAGACCCTCGTGGAGGCACCCGAATGACTATGTGAAAAACCTTTGTTTCTTTCGATGTTTTTCGACGAATCTGTAAGGAAACGCTCAAGTTTAAGAGTCCTACACATATAAATTGTGAAAGATGTTTTTCGACGAATCTGTAAGGAAACGCTCAAGTTTAAGAGTCCTACACATATAAATTGTGAAAATACGACTTCGACGAATCTGTAAGGAAACGCTCAAGTTTAAGAGTCCTACACATATAAATTGTGAAAATACGACTTTTTTTCACTTGTAAGGAAACGCTCAAGTTTAAGAGTCCTACACATATAAATTGTGAAAATACGACTTTTTTTCACTTTCGCTTCCGGGCCGTTTTGCACTCAAAATCCATAGGTGTTAACATAGGAACTTTTTTTGCCCATTGAGACAGGGTCGTTAATTTTGCACTCAAAATCCATAGGTGTTAACATAGGAACTTTTTTTGCCCATTGAGACAGGGTCGTTAAATCGATCTGAAATATTGTTTTGTGTTAACATAGGAACTTTTTTTGCCCATTGAGACAGGGTCGTTAAATCGATCTGAAATATTGTTTTCTCGTTTTAGTATCATACCATATCCACTAAAGATTGTACTAAGCTTAAAATATGGAAGAAACAAAATATTCACTCGTGTCGAAAAGACTTCACAACCTCAACCCTTACGAAAATACCCTCGTGGAGGAACCCGAATGACTATGTGAAAAGCCTTTGTTTCTTTCGATGTTTTTCGAAGAATCTGTAAGGAAACGCTCAAGTTTAAGAGTCTTACACATATAAATGGTTAAAATGCGAATTTTTTCAATTTCGCTTCCCGGCCATTTTAAACTCAAAATCCATAGGTGTAAACATAGGAACTTTTTTTGCCCATTGAGACAGGGTCGTTAAATCGATCTGAAATGTTGTTTTCTCGTTTTAGTATCATACCATATCCACTAAAGATTGTACTAAGCTTAAAATATGGAAGAAACAAAACATTTACTCGTGTCGAAAAGACTTCACAACCTCAACCCTTACGAAAAGACCCTTGTGGGGGCACCCGAATGGCTACGTGAAAAACCTTTGTTTCTTTCGATGTTTTTCGACGAATCTGTAAGGAAACGCTCAAGTTTAAGAATCTTACAAATATAAATGGTGAAAATACGACTTTTTTTTACTTTCGCTTCCGGGCCATTTTGCACTCAAAATACATAGGTGTTAACATAGGAACTTTTTTTGCCCATTAAGACAGGGTCGTTAACTCGATCTGAAAAGTTGTTTTCTCGTTTTAGTATCATACCATATCCACTAAAGATTGTCCTAAGCTTAAAATATGGAAGAAAAAAAACATTTACTCGTGTCGAAAAGACTTCACAACCGCAACCCTTACGAAAAGACCCTCGTGGAGGCACCCGAATGACTATGTGAAAAACCTTTGTTTCTTTCGATGTTTTTCGACGAATCTGTAAGGAAACGCTCAAGTTTAATATTCTTACACATATAAATGGTTAAAATACGAATTTTTTTCACTTTCGCTTCCG
The DNA here is from genome assembly GCF_002738365.1 of Cucurbita moschata. Taxonomy (NCBI): domain Eukaryota; kingdom Viridiplantae; phylum Streptophyta; class Magnoliopsida; order Cucurbitales; family Cucurbitaceae; genus Cucurbita; species Cucurbita moschata. The sequence continues at coordinate 7,619 of NW_019268816.1, forward strand.
GGCCGTTTTGCACTCAAAATCCATAGGTGTTAACATAGGAACCTTTTTTGCCCATTGAGACAGGTTCGTTAACTCGATCTGAAAAGTTGTTTTTCTCGTTTTAGTATCATACCATATCCACTAAAGATTATACTAGGCTTAAAATGTGGTAGAAAAAAAACATTTACTCGTGTCGAAAAGACTTCACAACCGCAACCCTTACGAAAAGCCCCTCGTGGAGGCACCCGAATGACTATGTGAAAAACCTTTGTTTCTTTCGATGTTTTTCGACGAATCTGTAAGGAAACGCTCAAGTTTAAGAGTCTTACACATATAAATGGTGAAAATACGACTTTTTTTCACTTTCGCTTCCGGGCCATTTTGCACTCAAAATCCATAGGTGTTAACATAGGAACTTTTTTTGCCCATTGAGACAGGGTCGTTAACTCGATCTGAAAAGTTGTTTTCTCGTTTTAGTATCATACCATATCCACTAAAGATTGTCCTAAGCTTAAAATATGGAAGAAAAAAAACATTTACTCGTGTCGAAAAGACTTCACAACCTCAACCCTTACGAAAAGACCCTCGTGGAGGCACCCGAATGGCTACGTGAAAAACCTTTGTTTCTTTCGATGTTTTTCGACGAATCTGTAAGGAAACGCTCAAGTTTAAGAGTCTTACACATATAAATGGTGAAAATACGACTTTTTTTCACTTTCGCTTCCGGGCCATTTTGCACTCAAAATCCATAGGTGTTAACATAGGAACTTTTTTTGCCCATTGAGACAGGGTCGTTAACTCGATCTGAAAAGTTGTTTTCTCGTTTTAGTATCATACCATATCCACTAAAGATTGTCCTAAGCTTAAAATATGGAAGAAAAAAAACATTTACTCGTGTCGAAAAGACTTCACAACCTCAACCCTTACGAAAAGACCCTCGTGGAGGCACCCGAATGGCTACGTGAAAAACCTTTGTTTCTTTCGATGTTTTTCGACGAATCTGTAAGGAAACGCTCAAGTTTAAGAGTCTTACACATATAAATGGTGAAAATACGACTTTTTTTCACTTTCGCTTCCGGGCCATTTTGCACTCAAAATCCATAGGTGTTAACATAGGAACTTTTTTTGCCCATTGAGACAGGGTCGTTAACTCGATCTGAAAAGTTGTTTTCTCGTTTTAGTATCATACCATATCCACTAAAGATTGTCCTAAGCTTAAAATATGGAAGAAAAAAAACATTTACTCGTGTCGAAAAGACTTCACAACCTCAACCCTTACGAAAAGACCCTCGTGGAGGCACCCGAATGGCTACGTGAAAAACCTTTGTTTCTTTCGATGTTTTTCGACGAATCTGTAAGGAAACGCTCAAGTTTAAGAGTCTTACACATATAAATGGTGAAAATACGACTTTTTTTCACTTTCGCTTCCGGGCCATTTTGCACTCAAAATCCATAGGTGTTAACATAGGAACTTTTTTTGCCCATTGAGACAGGGTCGTTAACTCGATCTGAAAAGTTGTTTTCTCGTTTTAGTATCATACCATATCCACTAAAGATTGTCCTAAGCTTAAAATATGGAAGAAAAAAAACATTTACTCGTGTCGAAAAGACTTCACAACCTCAACCCTTACGAAAAGACCCTCGTGGAGGCACCCGAATGGCTACGTGAAAAACCTTTGTTTCTTTCGATGTTTTTCGACGAATCTGTAAGGAAACGCTCAAGTTTAAGAGTCTTACACATATAAATGGTGAAAATACGACTTTTTTTCACTTTCGCTTCCGGGCCATTTTGCACTCAAAATCCATAGGTGTTAACATAGGAACTTTTTTTGCCCATTGAGACAGGGTCGTTAACTCGATCTGAAAAGTTGTTTTCTCGTTTTAGTATCATACCATATCCACTAAAGATTGTCCTAAGCTTAAAATATGGAAGAAAAAAAACATTTACTCGTGTCGAAAAGACTTCACAACCTCAACCCTTACGAAAAGACCCTCGTGGAGGCACCCGAATGGCTACGTGAAAAACCTTTGTTTCTTTCGATGTTTTTCGACGAATCTGTAAGGAAACGCTCAAGTTTAAGAGTCTTACACATATAAATGGTGAAAATACGACTTTTTTTCACTTTCGCTTCCGGGCCATTTTGCACTCAAAATCCATAGGTGTTAACATAGGAACTTTTTTTGCCCATTGAGACAGGGTCGTTAACTCGATCTGAAAAGTTGTTTTCTCGTTTTAGTATCATACCATATCCACTAAAGATTGTCCTAAGCTTAAAATATGGAAGAAAAAAAACATTTACTCGTGTCGAAAAGACTTCACAACCTCAACCCTTACGAAAAGACCCTCGTGGAGGCACCCGAATGGCTACGTGAAAAACCTTTGTTTCTTTCGATGTTTTTCGACGAATCTGTAAGGAAACGCTCAAGTTTAAGAGTCTTACACATATAAATGGTGAAAATACGACTTTTTTTCACTTTCGCTTCCGGGCCATTTTGCACTCAAAATCCATAGGTGTTAACATAGGAACTTTTTTTGCCCATTGAGACAGGGTCGTTAACTCGATCTGAAAAGTTGTTTTCTCGTTTTAGTATCATACCATATCCACTAAAGATTGTCCTAAGCTTAAAATATGGAAGAAAAAAAACATTTACTCGTGTCGAAAAGACTTCACAACCTCAACCCTTACGAAAAGACCCTCGTGGAGGCACCCGAATGGCTACGTGAAAAACCTTTGTTTCTTTCGATGTTTTTCGACGAATCTGTAAGGAAACGCTCAAGTTTAAGAGTCTTACACATATAAATGGTGAAAATACGACTTTTTTTCACTTTCGCTTCCGGGCCATTTTGCACTCAAAATCCATAGGTGTTAACATAGGAACTTTTTTTGCCCATTGAGACAGGGTCGTTAACTCGATCTGAAAAGTTGTTTTCTCGTTTTAGTATCATACCATATCCACTAAAGATTGTCCTAAGCTTAAAATATGGAAGAAAAAAAACATTTACTCGTGTCGAAAAGACTTCACAACCTCAACCCTTACGAAAAGACCCTCGTGGAGGCACCCGAATGGCTACGTGAAAAACCTTTGTTTCTTTCGATGTTTTTCGACGAATCTGTAAGGAAACGCTCAAGTTTAAGAGTCTTACACATATAAATGGTGAAAATACGACTTTTTTTCACTTTCGCTTCCGGGCCATTTTGCACTCAAAATCCATAGGTGTTAACATAGGAACTTTTTTTGCCCATTGAGACAGGGTCGTTAACTCGATCTGAAAAGTTGTTTTCTCGTTTTAGTATCATACCATATCCACTAAAGATTGTCCTAAGCTTAAAATATGGAAGAAAAAAAACATTTACTCGTGTCGAAAAGACTTCACAACCTCAACCCTTACGAAAAGACCCTCGTGGAGGCACCCGAATGGCTACGTGAAAAACCTTTGTTTCTTTCGATGTTTTTCGACGAATCTGTAAGGAAACGCTCAAGTTTAAGAGTCTTACACATATAAATGGTGAAAATACGACTTTTTTTCACTTTCGCTTCCGGGCCATTTTGCACTCAAAATCCATAGGTGTTAACATAGGAACTTTTTTTGCCCATTGAGACAGGGTCGTTAACTCGATCTGAAAAGTTGTTTTCTCGTTTTAGTATCATACCATATCCACTAAAGATTGTCCTAAGCTTAAAATATGGAAGAAAAAAAACATTTACTCGTGTCGAAAAGACTTCACAACCTCAACCCTTACGAAAAGACCCTCGTGGAGGCACCCGAATGGCTACGTGAAAAACCTTTGTTTCTTTCGATGTTTTTCGACGAATCTGTAAGGAAACGCTCAAGTTTAAGAGTCTTACACATATAAATGGTGAAAATACGACTTTTTTTCACTTTCGCTTCCGGGCCATTTTGCACTCAAAATCCATAGGTGTTAACATAGGAACTTTTTTTGCCCATTGAGACAGGGTCGTTAACTCGATCTGAAAAGTTGTTTTCTCGTTTTAGTATCATACCATATCCACTAAAGATTGTCCTAAGCTTAAAATATGGAAGAAAAAAAACATTTACTCGTGTCGAAAAGACTTCACAACCTCAACCCTTACGAAAAGACCCTCGTGGAGGCACCCGAATGGCTACGTGAAAAACCTTTGTTTCTTTCGATGTTTTTCGACGAATCTGTAAGGAAACGCTCAAGTTTAAGAGTCTTACACATATAAATGGTGAAAATACGACTTTTTTTCACTTTCGCTTCCGGGCCATTTTGCACTCAAAATCCATAGGTGTTAACATAGGAACTTTTTTTGCCCATTGAGACAGGGTCGTTAACTCGATCTGAAAAGTTGTTTTCTCGTTTTAGTATCATACCATATCCACTAAAGATTGTCCTAAGCTTAAAATATGGAAGAAAAAAAACATTTACTCGTGTCGAAAAGACTTCACAACCTCAACCCTTACGAAAAGACCCTCGTGGAGGCACCCGAATGGCTACGTGAAAAACCTTTGTTTCTTTCGATGTTTTTCGACGAATCTGTAAGGAAACGCTCAAGTTTAAGAGTCTTACACATATAAATGGTGAAAATACGACTTTTTTTCACTTTCGCTTCCGGGCCATTTTGCACTCAAAATCCATAGGTGTTAACATAGGAACTTTTTTTGCCCATTGAGACAGGGTCGTTAACTCGATCTGAAAAGTTGTTTTCTCGTTTTAGTATCATACCATATCCACTAAAGATTGTCCTAAGCTTAAAATATGGAAGAAAAAAAACATTTACTCGTGTCGAAAAGACTTCACAACCTCAACCCTTACGAAAAGACCCTCGTGGAGGCACCCGAATGGCTACGTGAAAAACCTTTGTTTCTTTCGATGTTTTTCGACGAATCTGTAAGGAAACGCTCAAGTTTAAGAGTCTTACACATATAAATGGTGAAAATACGACTTTTTTTCACTTTCGCTTCCGGGCCATTTTGCACTCAAAATCCATAGGTGTTAACATAGGAACTTTTTTTGCCCATTGAGACAGGGTCGTTAACTCGATCTGAAAAGTTGTTTTCTCGTTTTAGTATCATACCATATCCACTAAAGATTGTCCTAAGCTTAAAATATGGAAGAAAAAAAACATTTACTCGTGTCGAAAAGACTTCACAACCTCAACCCTTACGAAAAGACCCTCGTGGAGGCACCCGAATGGCTACGTGAAAAACCTTTGTTTCTTTCGATGTTTTTCGACGAATCTGTAAGGAAACGCTCAAGTTTAAGAGTCTTACACATATAAATGGTGAAAATACGACTTTTTTTCACTTTCGCTTCCGGGCCATTTTGCACTCAAAATCCATAGGTGTTAACATAGGAACTTTTTTTGCCCATTGAGACAGGGTCGTTAACTCGATCTGAAAAGTTGTTTTCTCGTTTTAGTATCATACCATATCCACTAAAGATTGTCCTAAGCTTAAAATATGGAAGAAAAAAAACATTTACTCGTGTCGAAAAGACTTCACAACCTCAACCCTTACGAAAAGACCCTCGTGGAGGCACCCGAATGGCTACGTGAAAAACCTTTGTTTCTTTCGATGTTTTTCGACGAATCTGTAAGGAAACGCTCAAGTTTAAGAGTCTTACACATATAAATGGTGAAAATACGACTTTTTTTCACTTTCGATTCCGGGCCATTTTGCACTCAAAATCCATAGGTGTTAACATAGGAACTTTTTTTGCCCACTGAGACAGGGTCGTTAACTCGATCTGAAATGTTGTTTTCTCGTTTTAGTATCATACCATATCCACTAAAGATTGTATTAAGCTTAAAATATAGAAGAAAAAAAACATTTACTCGTGTCGAAAAGACTTCACAACCGCAACCCTTACGAAAAGACCCTCGTGGAGGCACCCGAATGACTATGTGAAAAACCTTTGTTTCTTTCGATGTTTTTCGACGAATCTGTAAGGAAACGCTCAAGTTTAAGAGTCTTACACATATAAATGGTGAAAATACGACTTTTTTTCACTTTCGATTCCGGGCCATTTTGCACTCAAAATCCATAGGTGTTAACATAGGAACTTTTTTTGCCCACTGAGACAGGGTCGTTAACTCGATCTGAAAAGTTGTTTTCTCGTTTCAGTATCATACCATATCCACTAAAGATTGTCCTAAGCTTAAAATATGGAAGAAAAAAAACATTTACTCGTGTCGAAAAGACTTCACAACCTCAACCCTTACGAAAAGACCCTCGTGGAGGCACCCGAATGGCTACGTGAAAAACCTTTGTTTCTTTCGATGTTTTTCGACGAATCTGTAAGGAAACGCTCAAGTTTAAGAGTCTTACACATATAAATGGTGAAAATACGACTTTTTTTCACTTTCGATTCCGGGCCATTTTGCACTCAAAATCCATAGGTGTTAACATAGGAACTTTTTTTGCCCACTGAGACAGGGTCGTTAACTCGATCTGAAAAGTTGTTTTCTCGTTTCAGTATCATACCATATCCACTAAAGATTGTCCTAAGCTTAAAATATGGAAGAAAAAAAACATTTACTCGTGTCGAAAAGACTTCACAACCTCAACCCTTACGAAAAGACCCTCGTGGAGGCACCCGAATGACTATGTGAAAAACCTTTGTTTCTTTCGATGTTTTTCGACGAATATGTAAGGAAACGCTCAAGTTTAATAGTCTTACACATATAAATGGTTAAAATACGAATTTTTTTCACTTTCGCTTCCGGGCCGTTTTGCACTCAAAATCCATAGGTGTTAACATAGGAACTTTTTTTGCCCATTGAGACAGGGTCGTTAACTCGATCTGAAAAGTTGTTTTCTCGTTTTAGTATCATACCATATCCACTAAAGATTGTACTAAGCTTAAAATATGGAAGAAAAAAAACATTTACTCGTGTCGAAAAACTTCATAACCGCAACCCTTACGAAAAGACCCTCGTGGAGGCACCCGAATGACTATGTGAAAAACCTTTGTTTCTTTCGATGTTTTTTCGATGTTTTTCGACGAATCTGTAAGGAAACGCTCAAGTTTAAGAGTCTTACACATATAAATGGTTAAAATGCGAATTTTTTCACTTTCGCTTCCGGGCCATTTTAAACTCAAAATCCATAGGTGTAAACATAGGAACTTTTTTTGCCCATTGAGACAGGGTCGTTAAATCGATCTGAAATGTTGTTTTCTCGTTTTAGTATCATACCATATCCACTAAAGATTGTACTAAGCTTAAAATATGGAAGAAAAAAAACATTTACTCGTGTCGAAAAGACTTCACAACCGCAACCCTTACGAAAAGACCCTCGTGGAGGCACCCGAATGACTATGTGAAAAACCTTTGTTTCTTTCGATGTTTTTCGACGAATCAGTAAGGAAACGCTCAAGTTTAATAGTCTTACACATATAAATGGTTAAAATACGAATTTTTTTCACTTTCGCTTCCGGGCCGTTTTGCACTCAAAATCCATAGGTGTTAACATAGGAACCTTTTTTGC
>NW_019268817.1:0-15046 GCF_002738365.1 Cucurbita moschata
GGAGTACTCATGCTCCCTGACTTAGCACAGGGCGTGTTGGCCAGGAACTCCGCGGGAATTAGTAGACTATCATACTCAGTAAATAAACCATAGCTCAACAACCAATAAGAATATCTAGAGTCATAACATGCATAACATACTCACAGTTACTGCATGCTTCCATACATGTATCATGATCAACACGTAGAACATTTTGACAATCATTTATATCACGCTTACATCAAGGCAAGCAGTCACAATATACAATAAACACTAAATATCATCAAAGTTCATCATAACTTATTAAGCTCTTAATCAGGTAAACAACATACTCACATGTTGTAAAACAAGTTAAGAACTAGTTCAAAGGTCGATACGCTACTTACTTTGTTGCGAACTCCTTTTCCCCCTTGAATGTACGTTTAATAGTATTTCAACACAATTCCTTCCTATTAGACCTATATTTTATCGATTTCAACATAAGTATAGATCAGTTTTGATAGGACAGGTCAAAAGGAGTCGAACGGGACAAACCGGGAGCCAAAATACCTTCTCACGCGCCCTCACGCGCCAATACAAGGTCGGGGGTTCGTTTTCTCACGCGCCTGATCCGCGTATAGTCGCACATCCACTCGCGGCCTCCCACGCGCCTCGCGTGTCCTTCACGCACTCGTCTTCAACCTCTCCTCCCTGCAATTTTTCCCAATCTTTTCCTTTAATACCCGTTGTGTCCCGAAGCAAAAATTTCATCTCTACAGCTCGAATTTCGTTCTGATTTCTTCTACAACTTTATAGATCTTCTAACTACGGTTCTAACAAACCTTATTTCATAACTTATTATGCAGTGTGAATCAAGATATCGAGATTTGAAGGTTCGGTGATATGGGTTTTTTTTCGTTACCTTCGAATCACCGTCCGATTCAGCTCGTGGCCGTATCCCCTTCCTCAAATGATTCCTCAGCAACAACCCCTCTTCCTTTACCCTCGATTGATGTCCAATTTTAAGCAACCAAAACTCGAATTCTCAAAATTTCCTCCTCTGTTTTTCTGGGTTTTTCGTTAATCACTATTCTTCGTTTTTTTCTTCCTTTTTAAAGCTTAATCCAGCCTTAACACACTTCCACATCCTCTAATCATCCACTCATGCATCCCACGCCTCCAGCTACGCGTCCGCCGCCCCTCATCCCCCCTTTACAGCAGCTGCTTGACGCAGCTGCTTCGTTTCGTTTTTTTTTTTTTTTTTTTTTATTATTATTATTATTATTATTATTATTATTATTATTATTATCATCATCAAACACACCACACATAAAATACAAAATACATTTATCATTATTTTTTAGGTTGCTACAGTTATACTAAATTATAGTAGTTATGCAAATTGTTTTCTGGTATAATATCAACAAAACTAATTAATTTCAGTACCGATCATAATCTAAATGTGAATGAGATTATACTCTCGACGATATTAGAGGTTCAAATCGCTCATACTAGACGTTCTTGAACTCATTTTTATTTCATACTAACGTGATAGCAACTCTGTTACAAAGGCTTGATGGAGCTTACAAAAGCAAAAGGGTAATAAACTAGTTTACATACAAAAATGACGTGACGTCTAATGGCTCTAAACTGCAAACTCGTCGGGAAGGAGGTCAGCTCATAACTGCAAGTGTACACCATTATCAAGCAATTGCTTAGAGTATTCTAAGATGTCGAACGTATAGTCCTTGTATACAATTAGATACGATCATTTTGGTAAAAAGTTTATCAAATTGCAACAAAAATATCCATAGAATTATTTTTAGGGTTTCTTCTTCCTTCGGACCATACTTATCAAAATCGAAGGTTGTTATCCTTCCATAGGTGTTTATGGATGAGTTGGTTGCTGAAATTCAGGCGAAGAGCTCGACTTTCGAGCTCTAACTTCAAATCTGGAGGATGTGAAATGAACTCAATTTATTTTGACCCATACTAAACAAACGAGCTTTCATATTTTGGGTCAAAATATTCTTTAGATACATAACCCTTTGTAGATAAGGTATGAGCTACCCTACGCGTAATTTAAAAGATACGGTATGAATTAAGATAACAAAGTTCGATAGTTCGATTTCTTACTCCTGAAATGTCGAACTAAAATAATCAAAATTTAGAGACCTATTAGCCATTCTGTCAGGGTCTAAACGTATAATTTGAATGTCCAATAAGCTTTTAATCTTACGTGATCTTACACGCTCTTTATATGGTATGTTCTTACTGCATCTCCCTTGTATAGCATGTAAATGTTCAATTAGAAATATTATTAATTTATTTTAATCTATAAATTTTTTAATAGGATCTGTATTAGAAAATGAAAATTTTTTGGTAAAAATTTATTTGGAAAAAAAAAATTCCTTGTCTCGAATGTGATCTCCATGAGGAATCCTCCCTCAAATCTATGAAAAAACTAAACGGAGGATTTCGCACCTGATCTCCCCGATAATCATCTCTCTAATCCCCACGAAAAAAAACCGATGATTTTTCAGGAATAAAAAATAAAAACCGAAGAAGGGAATGCTTTCCCACGCATCTGTAGACATCTGTTCCAACAATAAACAACAAATGAAAATGTTATCAAATGATCCATATTTATTATTTATGGCAAGAATACGAATATTGAAACCTCTTAAAGACACAATCAACTTTTACCTTCCATTGCACTGTTTATCGACTATAAAAGTGAAACAAACCAAGCACAAATGTGTTCATGCCTATATTTTTTCTCTGCCATTTCAACAAAATATGTTTATTTTCAACGCTTGCGCTTTCTCTCTGAATTTCGTTGTTCTTCGCTAACCAAGTCACTGCAATCGAATGATCGATCATCCAAAACCCAGAAATTATCGTCAAGATAACAAATGCTCTAAAAGCTAAGAATCAGCTCACTTTTCACTCCAAATCTGGCAATGGAGTCCACAAGCTTACACCGTGGGCCAGCTACGACTTCAGCTTTCGTCCAAATTTATGGTTGTTATACTGTTTCTCCCGATGGCCTGGCTCATTTCGTTACTTCGATACGTACGTAAATAAGAGAGATAGAAAGAATTGCGAAAGTACTCTATGTTCGTGGTATGTATGTGAGTGAGCAAAATGTTTGTATGTTCAACTATAAAACCAATAATTTTGATATTTGGTAAGAGCGGTCCGGTAAAAAAAACAATATATTCATATATTGGAAGGTTGGATTTTAATATTGAAATAAATTAATGTTTTTTGATATGTTTGTCGTGTGTGTATCTTTTTTTCTTCTTCTTTTTATTTTTAAGCTTGATATGATCATTAGTATAAGTGAATATAAACGCTATCGACATAAATTATGATATTTAGAATTGTCAACTTATTTTGGTCATGATTGGTAATCGAAACAACTATACGAGATTGCGGCATTGCTTTCGAAGAATTTTGTCGTAGAATAAAGGTAAAGTCGAGCATTAGGACTTAGCCTAGAGTAGAGGCAAGTATGATTGAACAGAATTTAGTCACTGCATAAGTTATGTTCGGTTAACGAAGAATAACCTTGTCAAAGGTCTAGTAAAGCCACAATGTCCAACGTGCCATTTATTTTTCCTAACTTGGAGAGAAATTATTTGAAAGCGTTCGGTTTATTTAAGGAAAGGATAACACAAATATATGATATAAATGATATTTAACAATGTGTCCTATACGATCGGGCAATAATATAAACATTTTCAATTAATAAATGGCATATCAGAGGAGGGAAATACGAACATACCACGTAGCCTATACGTTACCCTCTTTTATGACAAGAATACAAAATATCAAAACTAATACGAACATACCACGTAGCCTATACGTTACCCTCTTTTATGACAAGAATACAAAATATCAAAACTCACACGAACATACCACGTAGCCTATACGTTACCCTCTTTTATGACAAGAATACAAAATATCAAAACTCACACGAACATACCACGTAGCCTATACGTTACCCTCTTTTATGACAAGAATACAAAATATCAAAACTCACACTTGTTCGTCAGGTAGCCTATACGTTACCCTCTTTTATGACAAGAATACAAAATATCAAAACTCACACTTGTTCGTCAGTTTTAAAGTTAAAGGACAATAACATTACGCTCAAGAATATGGGTTACAGTTAACGACGGATGGATAACGATCGCTCTTATGAGTTGTTTTTGTAAATAACACAAATACTAATAACAATAAATAAAACAATCGATAAGTAAGCACGTAATATTGGGTCACCCATCCTAATATAACAGATCGATCGGAGCGGTAGACAATTAAAACTAATTTTGCAAGTATAAAAGTGAAACAAACCCGGCACAAGTATTCTCATATTTACAAAATGAATTCATGTTCAACACTTGCATCGTCTCTCCTAATGTCGTTGTTCTTCACTACCCTATTTACAACCATTGACGGATCAATCTTCAAAGACCCACCGATTACCGTCAATATAACAAATGTTCTAAAAAGTCACAATCAACTCACTATTCACTGCAAATCCGGCGATGATGACTTGGGAATCCACCAGCTCCCGTTTTTGGGCGGCTACGCCTTCACCTTTCGACCAAACTTTTGGGGCTCAACACAATTTTACTGTACCTTTCAATGGCCTGGGTTTTCGCAGTATTGATATCTACAAGGATAACAGAGATAGAATGAAATGCAACAAAACTCTGTGCTTGTGGATTGTGGGAGAACAAGGTATCTGTATGTTTGACTATAAAACCAAATTGTACGATATTTGCCACGCTTGGCTGCCTAAATGAATGTAACTAATCAATATATCCATAAACTGGAAAGTTCAAATATAATATTATAGTACATCATATTAATTTGTTGTTTTTGCGTTTGTTTTTTCTTTCTTTAAAATTTGATATGCGGTATTAGTTTTAATGAATTACAGTATTAAGATTTGTTAAGGAATTGAACCTATACACTACTTATTTATTAATTTCTTCCACTTTGATCGAAATTATTTGAGGATGTCCTCGCAATGTGGTATAGATAGGATGAGTTTATGTCTCTCTCGTTCCCTTGGTTCAGGTGGTCTTCCCTTATCTTCTCCAACGTTGAGAATATTTCTTGTTTGAGAAATGAGTGCACCCGAATGCCCAACTCTAAGATATTTTACAAAAAGAGGAAACAGACCGTGGGTATAATTTTCCTCATTTATGAAAAAACCGGGGTAATTTTATAAAAAAAAAAATAAACCAAACTCAAATGTGGCAAGAATACAGGAATTAACTTTTTTTTTTTTTAATTGGTTTTTAAATTTAAAATCTCATTAGCTTTTAATCTTACCTTGCCGGTCTCTCTTGTATCCACCAAAAGGGGTTGGTTTTCAATCTTGACCCAATCTGGTCGCGTTATTTTTATTTTCTTATCTATTTACCATTGAATTATCAATTAAATTTATAGCCGCCCAATAAAAATAATTTATTTTATAAGCTTTTTCGAATCAACATGATTAGCGTCACGGTCTTACATTGGTCGCGTCATGGTTTTTGTTTATTACGTCTCTCAAGTGGTCTGATGGGCGCCACTCGCATGTTGCCTTCTTGTCTATCGTGTAGGTCAAAACCTACTCTCTTAGATATGATATTTTCTACGAGAGATCTCACATCGATCGGAATGGTGAACAAAATATTTTTTACAAGGGTGTGAAAACCTCTGATAGAAGACTTTTAAAACCTTGAGAGAAAACCCCAAAGAAAACAATATCGACCCGGGAATTTGACATTTTAATCAAAAGTACATAATTTATAACAATTTAGCTGTGTTATACTAAATTACAGTAGTTATGCAAATTGTTTTCTGGTATAATATCAACAAAACTATTTAATTTCAGTACCGATCATAATCTAAATGTGAATGAGATTATACTCTCGACGATATTAGAGGTTCAAATCGCTCATACTAGACGTTCTTGAACTCATTTTTATTTCATACTAACGTGATAGCAACTCTGTTACAAAGGCTTGATGGAGCTTACAAAAGCAAAAGGGTAATAAACTAGTTTACATACAAAAATGACGTGACGTCTAATGGCTCTAAACTGCAAACTCGTCGGGAAGGAGGTCAGCTCATAACTGCAAGTGTACACCATTATCAAGCAATTGCTTAGAGTATTCTAAGATGTCGAACGTATAGTACTTGTATACAATTAGATACGATCATTTTGGTAAAAAGTTTATCAAATTGCAACAAAAATATCCATAGAATTATTTTTAGGGTTTCTTCTTCCTTCGGACCATACTTATCAAAATCGAAGGTTGTTATCCTTCCATAGGTGTTTATGGATGAGTTGGTTGCTGAAATTCAGGCGAAGAGCTCGACTTTCGAGCTCTAACTTCAAATCTGGAGGATGTGAAATGAACTCAATTTATTTTGACCCATACTAAACAAACGAGCTTTCATATTTTGGGTCAAAATATTCTTTAGATACATAACCCTTTGTAGATAAGGTATGAGCTACCCTACGCGTAATTTAAAAGATACGGTATGAATTAAGATAACAAAGTTCGATAGTTCGATTTCTTACTCCTGAAATGTCGAACTAAAATAATCAAAATTTAGAGACCTATTAGCCATTCTGTCAGGGTCTAAACGTATAATTTGAATGTCCAATAAGCTTTTAATCTTACGTGATCTTACACGCTCTTTATATGGTATGTTCTTACTGCATCTCCCTTGTATAGCATGTAAATGTTCAATCAGAAATATTATTAAATTTATTTTAATCTATAAATTTTTTTTAATAGGATCTGTATTAGAAAATGAAAATTTTTTGGTAAAAATTTATTTGGAAAAAAAAAATTCCTTGTCTCGAATGTGATCTCCATGAGGAATCCTCCCTCTAATCTCCGAAAAAACTAAATGGAGGATTTCGCACCTGATCTCCCCGATAATCATCTCTCTAATCCCCACGAAAACAAACCGATGATTTTTCAGGAATAAAAAATAAAAACCGAAGAAGGGAATGCTTTCCCACGCATCTGTAGACATCTGTTCCAACAATAAACAACAAATGAAAATGTTATCAAATGATCCATATTTACTATTTATGGCAAGAATACGAATATTGAAACCTCTTAAAGACACAATCAACTTTTACCTTCCATTGCACTGTTTATCGACTATAAAAGTGAAACAAACCAAGCACAAATGTGTTCATGCCTATATTTTTTCTCTACCATTTCAACAAAATATGTTTATTTTCAACGCTTGCGCTTTCTCTCTGAATTTCGTTGTTCTTCGCTAACCAAGTCACTGCAATCGAATGATCGATCATCCAAAACCCAGAAATTATCGTCAAGATAACAAATGCTCTAAAAGCTAAGAATCAGCTCACTTTTCACTCCAAATCTGGCAATGGAGTCCACAAGCTTACACCGTGGGCCAGCTACGACTTCAGCTTTCGTCCAAATTTATGGTTGTTATACTGTTTCTCCCGATGGCCTGGCTCATTTCGTTACTTCGATACGTACGTAAATAAGAGAGATAGAAAGAATTGCGAAAGTACTCTATGTTCGTGGTATGTATGTGAGTGAGCAAAATGTTTGTATGTTCAACTATAAAACCAATAATTTTGATATTTGGTACGAGCGGTCCGGTAAAAAAAACAATATATTCATATATTGGAAGGTTGGATTTTAATATTGAAATAAATTAATGTTTTTTGATATGTTTGTCGTGTGTGTATCTTTTTTTCTTCTTCTTTTTATTTTTAAGCTTGATATGATCATTAGTATAAGTGAATATAAACGCTATCGACATAAATTATGATATTAAGAATTGTCAACTTATTTTGGTCATGATTGGTAATCAAAACAACTATACGAGATTGCGGCATTGCTTTCGAAGAATTTTGGCCTAGAATAAAGGTAAGGTCGAGCATTAGGACTTAGCCTAGAGTAGAGGCAAGTATGATTGAACAGAATTTAGTCACTGCATAAGTTATGTTCGGTTAACGAAGAATAACCTTGTCAAAGGTCTAGTAAAGCCACAATGTCCAACGTGCCATTTATTTTTCCTAACTTGGAGAGAAATTATTTGAAAGCGTTCGGTTTATTTAAGGAAAGGATAACACAAATATATGATATAAATGATATTTTACAATGTGTCATATACGATCGGGCAATAATATAAACATTTTCAATTAATAAATGGCATATCAGAGGAGGGAAATACGAACATACCACGTAGCCTATACGTTACCCTCTTTTATGACAAGAATACAAAATATCAAAACTCACCCTTGTTCGTCAGCTTTAAAGTTAAAGGACAATAACATTACGCTCAAGAATATGGGTTACAGTTAACGACGGATGGATAACGATCGCTCTTATGAGTTGTTTTTGTAAATAACACAAATACTAATAACAATAAATAAAACAATCGATAAGTAAGCACGTAATATTGGGTCACCCATCCTAATATAACAGATCGATCGGAGCGGTAGACAATTAAAACTAATTTTGCAAGTATAAAAGTGAAACAAACCCGGCACAAGTATTCTCATATTTACAAAATGAATTCATGTTCAACACTTGCATCGTCTCTCCTAATGTCGTTGTTCTTCACTACCCTATTTACAACCATTGACGGATCAATCTTCAAAGACCCACCGATTACCGTCAATATAACAAATGTTCTAAAAAGTCACAATCAACTCACTATTCACTGCAAATCCGGCGATGATGACTTGGGAATCCACCAGCTCCCGTTTTTGGGCGGCTACGCCTTCACCTTTCGACCAAACTTTTGGGGCTCAACACAATTTTACTGTACCTTTCAATGGCCTGGGTTTTCGCAGTACTTTGATATCTACAAGGATAACAGAGATAGAATGAAATGCAACAAAACTCTGTGCTTGTGGATTGTGGGAGAACAAGGTATCTGTATGTTTGACTATAAAACCAAATTGTACGATATTTGCCACGCTTGGCTGCCTAAATGAATGTAACTAATCAATATATCCATAAACTGGAAAGTTCAAATATAATATTATAGTACATCATATTAATTTGTTGTTTTTGCGTTTGTTTTTTCTTTCTTTAAAATTTGATATGCGGTATTAGTTTTAATGAATTACAGTATTAAGATTTGTTAAGGAATTGAACCTATACACTACTTATTTATTAATTTCTTCCACTTTGATCGAAATTATTTGAGGATGTCCTCGCAATGTGGTATAGATAGGATGAGTTTATGTCTCTCTCGTTCCCTTGGTTCAGGTGGTCTTCCCTTATCTTCTCCAACGTTGAGAATATTTCTTGTTTGAGAAATGAGTGCACCCGAATGCCCAACTCTAAGATATTTTACAAAAAGAGGAAACAGACCGTGGGTATAATTTTCCTCATTTATGAAAAAACCGGGGTAATTTTATAAAAAAAAAAAAAAACCAAACTCAAATGTGGCAAGAATACAGAAAGGAATTAACTTTTTTTTTTTTAATCGGTTTTTAAATTTAAAATCTCATTAGCTTTTAATCTTACCTTGCCCGTCTCTCTTGTTTCGACCAAAAGGGGTTGGTTTTCAATCTTGACGCAATCTGGTCGCGTTATTTTTATTTTCTTATCTATTTACCATTGAATTATCAATTAAATTTATAGCCGCCCAATAAAAATAATTTATTTTATAAGCTTTTTCGAATCAACATGATCAGCGTCACGGTCTTACATTGGTCGCGTCATGGTTTTTGTTTATTACGTCTCTCAAGTGGTCTGATGGGCGCCACTCGCATGTTGCCTTCTTGTCTATCGTGTAGGTCAAAACCTACTCTCTTAGATATGATATTTTCTACGAGAGATCTCACATCGATCGGAATGGTGAACAAAATATTTTTTACAAGGGTGTGAAAACCTCTGATAGAAGCGTTTTAAAACCTTGAGAGAAAACCCCAAAGAAAACAATATCGACCCGGGAATTTGACATTTTAATCAAAAGTACATAATTTATAACAATTTAGCTGTGTTATACTAAATTACAGTAGTTATGCAAATTGTTTTCTGGTATAATATCAACAAAACTAATTAATTTCAGTACCGATCATAATCTAAATGTGAATGAGATTATACTCTCGACGATATTAGAGGTTCAAATCGCTCATACTAGACGTTCTTGAACTCATTTTTATTTCATACTAACGTGATAGCAACTCTGTTACAAAGGCTTGATGGAGCTTACAAAAGCAAAAGGGTAATAAACTAGTTTACATACAAAAATGACGTGACGTCTAATGGCTCTAAACTGCAAACTCGTCGGGAAGGAGGTCAGCTCATAACTGCAAGTGTACACCATTATCAAGCAATTGCTTAGAGTATTCTAAGATGTCGAACGTATAGTACTTGTATACAATTAGATACGATCATTTTGGTAAAAAGTTTATCAAATTGCAACAAAAATATCCATAGAATTATTTTTAGGGTTTCTTCTTCCTTCGGACCATACTTATCAAAATCGAAGGTTGTTATCCTTCCATAGGTGTTTATGGATGAGTTGGTTGCTGAAATTCAGGCGAAGAGCTCGACTTTCGAGCTCTAACTTCAAATCTGGAGGATGTGAAATGAACTCAATTTATTTTGACCCATACTAAACAAACGAGCTTTCATATTTTGGGTCAAAATATTCTTTAGATACATAACCCTTTGTAGATAAGGTATGAGCTACCCTACGCGTAATTTAAAAGATACGGTATGAATTAAGATAACAAAGTTCGATAGTTCGATTTCTTACTCCTGAAATGTCGAACTAAAATAATCAAAATTTAGAGACCTATTAGCCATTCTGTCAGGGTCTAAACGTATAATTTGAATGTCCAATAAGCTTTTAATCTTACGTGATCTTACACGCTCTTTATATGGTATGTTCTTACTGCATCTCCCTTGTATAGCATGTAAATGTTCAATCAGAAATATTATTAAATTTATTTTAATCTATAAATTTTTTTTAATAGGATCTGTATTAGAAAATGAAAATTTTTTGGTAAAAATTTATTTGGAAAAAAAAAATTCCTTGTCTCGAATGTGATCTCCATGAGGAATCCTCCCTCTAATCTCCGAAAAAACTAAATGGAGGATTTCGCACCTGATCTCCCCGATAATCATCTCTCTAATCCCCACGAAAACAAACCGATGATTTTTCAGGAATAAAAAATAAAAACCGAAGAAGGGAATGCTTTCCCACGCATCTGTAGACATCTGTTCCAACAATAAACAACAAATGAAAATGTTATCAAATGATCCATATTTACTATTTATGGCAAGAATACGAATATTGAAACCTCTTAAAGACACAATCAACTTTTGCCTTCCATTGCACTGTTTATCGACTATAAAAGTGAAACAAACCAAGCACAAATTTGTTCATGCCTATATTTTTTCTCTACCATTTCAACAAAATATGTTTATTTTCAACGCTTGCGCTTTCTCTCTGAATTTCGTTGTTCTTCGCTAACCAAGTCACTGCAATCGAATGATCGATCATCCAAAACCCAGAAATTATCGTCAAGATAACAAATGCTCTAAAAGCTAAGAATCAGCTCACTTTTCACTCCAAATCTGGCAATGGAGTCCACAAGCTTACACCGTGGGCCAGCTACGACTTCAGCTTTCGTCCAAATTTATGGTTGTTATACTGTTTCTCCCGATGGCCTGGCTCATTTCGTTACTTCGATACGTACGTAAATAAGAGAGATAGAAAGAATTGCGAAAGTACTCTATGTTCGTGGTATGTATGTGAGTGAGCAAAATGTTTGTATGTTCAACTATAAAACCAATAATTTTGATATTTGGTACGAGCGGTCCGGTAAAAAAAACAATATATTCATATATTGGAAGGTTGGATTTTAATATTGAAATAAATTAATGTTTTTTGATATGTTTGTCGTGTGTGTATCTTTTTTTCTTCTTCTTTTTATTTTTAAGCTTGATATGATCATTAGTATAAGTGAATATAAACGCTATCGACATAAATTATGATATTAAGAATTGTCAACTTATTTTGGTCATGATTGGTAATCAAAACAACTATACGAGATTGCGGCATTGCTTTCGAAGAATTTTGGCCTAGAATAAAGGTAAGGTCGAGCATTAGGACTTAGCCTAGAGTAGAGGCAAGTATGATTGAACAGAATTTAGTCACTGCATAAGTTATGTTCGGTTAACGAAGAATAACCTTGTCAAAGGTCTAGTAAAGCCACAATGTCCAACGTGCCATTTATTTTTCCTAACTTGGAGAGAAATTATTTGAAAGCGTTCGGTTTATTTAAGGAAAGGATAACACAAATATATGATATAAATGATATTTTACAATGTGTCATATACGATCGGGCAATAATATAAACATTTTCAATTAATAAATGGCATATCAGAGGAGGGAAATACGAACATACCACGTAGCCTATACGTTACCCTCTTTTATGACAAGAATACAAAATATCAAAACTCACCCTTGTTCGTCAGCTTTAAAGTTAAAGGACAATAACATTACGCTCAAGAATATGGGTTACAGTTAACGACGGATGGATAACGATCGCTCTTATGAGTTGTTTTTGTAAATAACACAAATACTAATAACAATAAATAAAACAATCGATAAGTAAGCACGTAATATTGGGTCACCCATCCTAATATAACAGATCGATCGGAGCGGTAGACAATTAAAACTAATTTTGCAAGTATAAAAGTGAAACAAACCCGGCACAAGTATTCTCATATTTACAAAATGAATTCATGTTCAACACTTGCATCGTCTCTCCTAATGTCGTTGTTCTTCACTACCCTATTTACAACCATTGACGGATCAATCTTCAAAGACCCACCGATTACCGTCAATATAACAAATGTTCTAAAAAGTCACAATCAACTCACTATTCACTGCAAATCCGGCGATGATGACTTGGGAATCCACCAGCTCCCGTTTTTGGGCGGCTACGCCTTCACCTTTCGACCAAACTTTTGGGGCTCAACACAATTTTACTGTACCTTTCAATGGCCTGGGTTTTCGCAGTACTTTGATATCTACAAGGATAACAGAGATAGAATGAAATGCAACAAAACTCTGTGCTTGTGGATTGTGGGAGAACAAGGTATCTGTATGTTTGACTATAAAACCAAATTGTACGATATTTGCCACGCTTGGCTGCCTAAATGAATGTAACTAATCAATATATCCATAAACTGGAAAGTTCAAATATAATATTATAGTACATCATATTAATTTGTTGTTTTTGCGTTTGTTTTTTCTTTCTTTAAAATTTGATATGCGGTATTAGTTTTAATGAATTACAGTATTAAGATTTGTTAAGGAATTGAACCTATACACTACTTATTTATTAATTTCTTCCACTTTGATCGAAATTATTTGAGGATGTCCTCGCAATGTGGTATAGATAGGATGAGTTTATGTCTCTCTCGTTCCCTTGGTTCAGGTGGTCTTCCCTTATCTTCTCCAACGTTGAGAATATTTCTTGGTTGAGAAATGAGTGCACCCGAATGCCCAACTCTAAGATATTTTACAAAAAGAGGAAACAGACCGTGGGTATAATTTTCCTCATTTATGAAAAAACCGGGATAATTTAATAAAAAAAAAAATAAACCAAACTCAAATGTGGCAAGAATACAGAAAGGAATTAAAACAAAATATGATATTTTCTACGAGACATCTCACATCGATCGGAATGGTGAACAAAATATTTTTTACAAGGGTGTGAAAACCTCAGATAGAAGCGTTTTAAAACATTGAGAGAAAACCCCAAAGAAAACAATATCGACCCGGGAATTTGACATTTTAATCAAAAGAACATAATTTATAACAATTTAGCTGTGTTATTGTAACACCCGCTTATCGTCAACGATTAACAGGAGTTAACATCGACAATATTAAGAGACTCTGATATCCAATCATAAAATTCAAAGTATTTTAAAAAAAAAACATCGAGTAAAATATTTAAAAAAACAGTACTTTAAAAAAAACTTAAAACGACTAAGGTAAATTCTTGACAACGGAAACATAATTACATAACAGACCCAGACATGGATTCCCAGTAGTCTCTAGCCCGCTGGTCTCGTCCTCGGCTGTCCTGCAGCATCTACATCTGGAAAGAAAAGTTATAATAATTCTGATGAGTAATTAGATTATTCAGTAAGTAGCTAGCTTATCATTCACGGGTTCATAACTAATCTTTCCAGGTGTTTTTACGTTTTATTCATCACTGACTCCTAGTTCTCTTACTAGGGTCATCTGTTCGTTAATGAGGTATCTCAGCTACCTCCAGCTAGGTTAGTGACTCTCTCTCAATATGCTGATCTAGAATTTTCGGACTCGTATGTAAGACTCGTTCTTGGTCAAATACGGCCCGTCTACTAATTGCTCTGGCGGCTTGTTTATCTCATATACCAACGGTCAGGAGTACTCATGCTCCCTGACTTAGCACACAGCGCGTTGGCCAAGAACTCCGCGAGAATTAGTAGACTATCATACTCAGTAAATAAACTATAGCTCAACAACCAATAAGTATTTCTAGAGTCATAACCTTCCCATTAACATGCATAACATACTCACAGTTACTGCATGCTTCCATACATGTATCATGATCAACACGTAGAACATTCTGACAATCATTTATATCACGCTTACATCACAGGCAAGCAGTCACAATATACAATAAACACTAAGTATCATCAAAGTTCATCATAACTTATTAAGCTCTTAATCAGGTAAACAATATACTCACATGTTGTAAAACAAGTTAAGAACTAGTTCAAAGGTCGATACGCTACTTACTTGGTTGCGAACTTCTTTTCCCCCTTGAATGTACGTTTAATAGTATTTCAACACAATTTCTTCCTATTAGACCTATATTTTATCGATTTCAACATAAGTATAGATAAGTTTTGATAGGACAGGTCAAAAGGAGTCGAACGGGACAAACCGGGAGCCAAAATACCTTCTCACGCGCCCTCACGCGCCAATACAAGGTCGGGGGTTCGTTTTCTCACGCGCCTGATCCGCGTACAGTCGCACATCCACTCGC
>NW_019268818.1:0-15034 GCF_002738365.1 Cucurbita moschata
TTTTTTAAAACTTTTGAGGCGAATGATTAGGCTTGATGAGTTAGAATAGAATTCCGAAGTAACGGAGTGCAAAAAACAGTAAAAGAGTGCTTAAAATCAAAACCCTAATTTAAAAACCCTGAGTTTGGACATTCGAAGAACGTGCTAAAAAAGCAGAGTCACGGTCGACGTTTTTCGAAACTTTTGCGTCGAATGATTAGGCTTGATGATTTAGAATAGAATTTCGAAGTAACGAAGTGCAGAAAACAGTAAAAGGGTGCTTAAAATCGAAACCCTAATTCGAAAACCCAGAGTCTGGACATTCAAAGAACGTGCTAAAAAAGCCGAGTCACGGTCGACGTTTTGTGAAACTTTTGCGTCGAATGATTAGGCTTGATGATTTAGAATAGAATTTCGAAGTAACGGAGTGCAGAAAACAGTAAAAGAGTAATTAAAATCGAAACCCTAATTCAGAAACCCTTAGTTTGGACATTCGAAGAACGTGCTAAAAAAGCCGAGTCACGGTCGACGTTTTTCGAAACTTTAGCGGCGAATGATTAGGCTTGATGATTTAGAATAGAATTTCGAAGTAACGGAGTGCATAAAACAGTAAAAGAGTGCTTAAAATCAAAACTCTAATTCGGAAACCCTGATTTTGGAAATCGAAGTACGTGCTAAAAAAACCAAGTCACGGTCGACGTTTTTTAAAACTTTTGAGGCGAATGATTAGGCTTGATGAGTTAGAATAGAATTCCGAAGTAACGGAGTGCAGAAAACAGTAAAAGAGTGCTTAAAATCGAAACCCTAATATAGAAAACCTAAGTTTGGATATTCGAAGATCGTGCTAAAAAAACCGAGTCACGGTCGACGTTTTTCGAAACTTTAGCGGCAAATGATTAGGCTTGATGATTTAGAATAGAATTTCGAAGTAATGGAGTGCATAAAACAGTAAAAGAGTGCTTAAAATCAAAACTCTAATTCGGAAACCCTGATTTTGGAAATCGAAGTACGTGCTAAAAAAACCAAGTCACGGTCGACGTTTTTTAAAACTTTTGAGGCGAATGATTAGGCTTGATGAGTTAGAATAGAATTCCGAAGAAACGGAGTGCAGAAAAGAGTAAAAAAGTGCTTAAAATCGAAACCCTATTTCAGAAACCCCGAGTTTGGACATTCGAAGAACGTGCTAAAAAAGCCGAGTCACGGTCGACGTTTTTCGAAACTTTTGCGTCGAATGATTAGGCTTGATGATTTAGAATAGAATTTCGAAGTAACGAAGTGCAGAAAACAGTAAAAGGGTGCTTAAAATCGAAACCCTAATTCGAAAACCCAGAGTCTGGACATTCAAAGAACGTGCTAAAAAAGCCGAGTCACGGTCGACGTTTTGCGAAACTTTTGCGTCGAATGATTAGGCTTGATGATTTAGAATAGAATTTCGAAGTAACGAAGTGCAGAAAACAGTAAAAGGGTGCTTAAAATCGAAACCCTAATTCGAAAACCCAGAGTCTGGACATTCAAAGAACGTGCTAAAAAAGCCGAGTCACGGTCGACGTTTTGCGAAACTTTTGCGTCGAATGATTAGGCTTGATGATTTAGAATAGAATTTCGAAGTAACGAAGTGCAGAAAACAGTAAAAGGGTGCTTAAAATCGAAACCCTAATTCGAAAACCCAGAGTCTGGACATTCAAAGAACGTGCTAAAAAAGCCGAGTCACGGTCGACGTTTTGCGAAACTTTTGCGTCGAATGATTAGGCTTGATGATTTAGAATAGAATTTCGAAGTAACGAAGTGCAGAAAACAGTAAAAGGGTGCTTAAAATCGAAACCCTAATTCGAAAACCCAGAGTCTGGACATTCAAAGAACGTGCTAAAAAAGCCGAGTCACGGTCGACGTTTTGCGAAACTTTTGCGTCGAATGATTAGGCTTGATGATTTAGAATAGAATTTCGAAGTAACGAAGTGCAGAAAACAGTAAAAGGGTGCTTAAAATCGAAACCCTAATTCGAAAACCCAGAGTCTGGACATTCAAAGAACGTGCTAAAAAAGCCGAGTCACGGTCGACGTTTTGCGAAACTTTTGCGTCGAATGATTAGGCTTGATGATTTAGAATAGAATTTCGAAGTAACGAAGTGCAGAAAACAGTAAAAGGGTGCTTAAAATCGAAACCCTAATTCGAAAACCCAGAGTCTGGACATTCAAAGAACGTGCTAAAAAAGCCGAGTCACGGTCGACGTTTTGCGAAACTTTTGCGTCGAATGATTAGGCTTGATGATTTAGAATAGAATTTCGAAGTAACGAAGTGCAGAAAACAGTAAAAGGGTGCTTAAAATCGAAACCCTAATTCGAAAACCCAGAGTCTGGACATTCAAAGAACGTGCTAAAAAAGCCGAGTCACGGTCGACGTTTTGCGAAACTTTTGCGTCGAATGATTAGGCTTGATGATTTAGAATAGAATTTCGAAGTAACGAAGTGCAGAAAACAGTAAAAGGGTGCTTAAAATCGAAACCCTAATTCGAAAACCCAGAGTCTGGACATTCAAAGAACGTGCTAAAAAAGCCGAGTCACGGTCGACGTTTTGCGAAACTTTTGCGTCGAATGATTAGGCTTGATGATTTAGAATAGAATTTCGAAGTAACGAAGTGCAGAAAACAGTAAAAGGGTGCTTAAAATCGAAACCCTAATTCGAAAACCCAGAGTCTGGACATTCAAAGAACGTGCTAAAAAAGCCGAGTCACGGTCGACGTTTTGCGAAACTTTTGCGTCGAATGATTAGGCTTGATGATTTAGAATAGAATTTCGAAGTAACGAAGTGCAGAAAACAGTAAAAGGGTGCTTAAAATCGAAACCCTAATTCGAAAACCCAGAGTCTGGACATTCAAAGAACGTGCTAAAAAAGCCGAGTCACGGTCGACGTTTTGCGAAACTTTTGCGTCGAATGATTAGGCTTGATGATTTAGAATAGAATTTCGAAGTAACGAAGTGCAGAAAACAGTAAAAGGGTGCTTAAAATCGAAACCCTAATTCGAAAACCCAGAGTCTGGACATTCAAAGAACGTGCTAAAAAAGCCGAGTCACGGTCGACGTTTTGCGAAACTTTTGCGTCGAATGATTAGGCTTGATGATTTAGAATAGAATTTCGAAGTAACGAAGTGCAGAAAACAGTAAAAGGGTGCTTAAAATCGAAACCCTAATTCGAAAACCCAGAGTCTGGACATTCAAAGAACGTGCTAAAAAAGCCGAGTCACGGTCGACGTTTTGCGAAACTTTTGCGTCGAATGATTAGGCTTGATGATTTAGAATAGAATTTCGAAGTAACGAAGTGCAGAAAACAGTAAAAGGGTGCTTAAAATCGAAACCCTAATTCGAAAACCCAGAGTCTGGACATTCAAAGAACGTGCTAAAAAAGCCGAGTCACGGTCGACGTTTTGCGAAACTTTTGCGTCGAATGATTAGGCTTGATGATTTAGAATAGAATTTCGAAGTAACGAAGTGCAGAAAACAGTAAAAGGGTGCTTAAAATCGAAACCCTAATTCGAAAACCCAGAGTCTGGACATTCAAAGAACGTGCTAAAAAAGCCGAGTCACGGTCGACGTTTTGCGAAACTTTTGCGTCGAATGATTAGGCTTGATGATTTAGAATAGAATTTCGAAGTAACGAAGTGCAGAAAACAGTAAAAGGGTGCTTAAAATCGAAACCCTAATTCGAAAACCCAGAGTCTGGACATTCAAAGAACGTGCTAAAAAAGCCGAGTCACGGTCGACGTTTTGCGAAACTTTTGCGTCGAATGATTAGGCTTGATGATTTAGAATAGAATTTCGAAGTAACGAAGTGCAGAAAACAGTAAAAGGGTGCTTAAAATCGAAACCCTAATTCGAAAACCCAGAGTCTGGACATTCAAAGAACGTGCTAAAAAAGCCGAGTCACGGTCGACGTTTTGCGAAACTTTTGCGTCGAATGATTAGGCTTGATGATTTAGAATAGAATTTCGAAGTAACGAAGTGCAGAAAACAGTAAAAGGGTGCTTAAAATCGAAACCCTAATTCGAAAACCCAGAGTCTGGACATTCAAAGAACGTGCTAAAAAAGCCGAGTCACGGTCGACGTTTTGCGAAACTTTTGCGTCGAATGATTAGGCTTGATGATTTAGAATAGAATTTCGAAGTAACGAAGTGCAGAAAACAGTAAAAGGGTGCTTAAAATCGAAACCCTAATTCGAAAACCCAGAGTCTGGACATTCAAAGAACGTGCTAAAAAAGCCGAGTCACGGTCGACGTTTTGCGAAACTTTTGCGTCGAATGATTAGGCTTGATGATTTAGAATAGAATTTCGAAGTAACGAAGTGCAGAAAACAGTAAAAGGGTGCTTAAAATCGAAACCCTAATTCGAAAACCCAGAGTCTGGACATTCAAAGAACGTGCTAAAAAAGCCGAGTCACGGTCGACGTTTTGCGAAACTTTTGCGTCGAATGATTAGGCTTGATGATTTAGAATAGAATTTCGAAGTAACGAAGTGCAGAAAACAGTAAAAGGGTGCTTAAAATCGAAACCCTAATTCGAAAACCCAGAGTCTGGACATTCAAAGAACGTGCTAAAAAAGCCGAGTCACGGTCGACGTTTTGCGAAACTTTTGCGTCGAATGATTAGGCTTGATGATTTAGAATAGAATTTCGAAGTAACGAAGTGCAGAAAACAGTAAAAGGGTGCTTAAAATCGAAACCCTAATTCGAAAACCCAGAGTCTGGACATTCAAAGAACGTGCTAAAAAAGCCGAGTCACGGTCGACGTTTTGCGAAACTTTTGCGTCGAATGATTAGGCTTGATGATTTAGAATAGAATTTCGAAGTAACGAAGTGCAGAAAACAGTAAAAGGGTGCTTAAAATCGAAACCCTAATTCGAAAACCCAGAGTCTGGACGTTCAAAGAACGTGCTAAAAAAGCCGAGTCACGGTCGACGTTTTGCGAAACTTTTGCGTCGAATGATTAGGCTTGATGATTTAGAATAGAATTTCGAAGTAACGGAGGGCAGAAAAAAGTAAAAGAGTAATTAAAATCGAAACCCTAATTCAGAAACCCTTAGTTTGGACATTCGAAGAACGTGCTAAAAAAGCCGAGTCACGGTCGACGTTTTTCGAAACTTTAGCGGCGAATGATTAGGCTTGATGATTTAGAATAGAATTTCGAAGTAACGGAGTGCAGAAAACAGTAAAAGAGTGCTTAAAATCGAAACCCTAATTCGAAAACCCTGATTTTGGAAATCGAAGTACGTGCTAAAAAAACCCAGTCACGGTCGACGTTTTTTAAAACTTTTGAGGCGAATGATTAGGCTTGATGAGTTAGAATAGAATTCCGAAGTAACGGAGTGCAGAAAACAGTAAAAGAGTGCTTAAAATCGAAACCCTAATTTAAAAACCCTGGGTTTGGACATTCGAAGAACGTGCTAAAAAAGCCGAGTCACGGTCGACGTTTTGCGAAACTTTTGCGTCGAATGATTAGGCTTGATGATTTAGAATAGAATTTCGAAGTAACGAAGTGCAGAAAACAGTAAAAGGGTGCTTAAAATCGAAACCCTAATTCGAAAACCCAGAGTCTGGACATTCAAAGAACGTGCTAAAAAAGCCGAGTCACGGTCGACGTTTTGCGAAACTTTTGCGTCGAATGATTAGGCTTGATGATTTAGAATAGAATTTCGAAGTAACGTAGGGCAGAAAAAAGTAAAAGAGTAATTAAAATCGAAACCCTAATTCAGAAACCCTTAGTTTGGACATTCGAAGAACGTGCTAAAAAAGCCGAGTCACGGTCGACGTTTTTCGAAACTTTAGCGGCGAATGATTAGGCTTGATGATTTAGAATAGAATTTCGAAGTAACGGAGTGCATAAAACAGTAAAAGAGTGCTTAAAATCAAAACTCTAATTCGGAAACCCTGATTTTGGAAATCGAAGTACGTGCTAAAAAAACCAAGTCACGGTCGACGTTTTTTAAAACTTTTGAGGCGAATGATTAGGCTTGATGAGTTAGAATAGAATTCCGAAGTAACGGAGTGCAGAAAACAGTAAAAGAGTGCTTAAAATCGAAACCCTAATTTAAAAACCCTGAGTTTGGACATTCGAAGAACGTGCTAAAAAAGCCGAGTCACGGTCGACGTTTTTCGAAACTTTTGCGTCGAATGATTAGGCTTGATGATTTAGAATAGAATTTCGAAGTAACGAAGTGCAGAAAACAGTAAAAGGGTGCTTAAAATCGAAACCCTAATTCGAAAACCCAGAGTCTGGACATTCAAAGAACGTGCTAAAGAAGACGAGTCACGTTCGACGTTTTGCGAAACTTTTGCGTCGAATGATTAGGCTTGATGATTTAGAATAGAATTTCGAAATAACGGAGGGCAGAAAACAGTAAAAGAGTAATTAAAATCGAAACCCTAANCCGAAGAAACGGAGTGCAGAAAACAGTAAAAGAGTGCTTAAAATCGAAATCCTAATTCAGAAACCCTAAGTTTGGACATTCGAAGAACGTGCTAAAAAAGCCGAGTCACGGTCGACGTTTTTCGAAACTTTAGCGGCGAATGATTAGGCTTGATGATTTAGAATAGAATTTCGAAGTAACGGAGTGCATAAAACCGTAAAAGAGTGCTTAAAATCAAAACTCTAATTCGAAAACCCTGATTTTGGAAATCGAAGTACGTGCTAAAAAAACCAAGTCACGGTCGACGTTTTTCAAAACTTTTGAGGCGAATGATTAGGCTTGATGAGTTAGAATAGAATTCCGAAGAAACGGAGTGCAGAAAAGAGTAAAAAAGTGCTTAAAATCGAAACCCTATTTCAGAAACCCCGAGTTTGGACATTCGAAGAACGTGCTAAAAAATCCAAGTCACGGTCGACGTTTTTCGAAACTTTAGCGGCGAATGATTAGGCTTGATGATTTAGAATAGAATTTCGAAGTAACGGAGTGCATAAAACAGTAAAAGAGTGCTTAAAATCAAAACTCTAATTCAGAAACCCTGATTTTGGAAATCGAAGTACGTGCTAAAAAAACCAAGTCACGGTCGACGTTTTTAAAAACTTTTGAGGTGAATGATTAGGCTTGATGAGTTAGAATAGAATTCCGAAGAAACGGAGTGCAGAAAAGAGTAAAAAAGTGCTTAAAATCGAAACCCTATTTCAGAAACCCCGAGTTTGGACATTCGAAGAACGTGCTAAAAAAGCCAAGTCACGGTCGACGTTTTTCAAAATTTTTGAGGCGAATGATTAGGCTTGATGAGTTAGAATAGAATTCCGAAGTAACGGAGTGCAGAAAACAGTAAAAGAGTGCTTAAAATCGAAACCCTAATATAGAAAACCTAAGTTTGGATATTCGAAGATCGTGCTAAAAAAACCAAGTCACGTTCGACGTTTTTCGAAACTTTAGCGGCGAATGATTAGGCTTGATGATTTATAATAGAATTTCGAAGTAACGAAGTGCAGAAAAAAGTAAAAGAGTGCTTAAAATCGAAACGCTAAATCGGAAACCCTGATTTTGGACATTCGAAGAACGTGCTAAAAAAGCCGAGTCACGGTCGACGTTTTTTGAAACTTTTGCGTCGAAGGATTAGGCTTGATGAGTTAGATTAGAATTCTGAAGTAACGGAGTGCCGAAAACAATAAAAGAGTGCTTAAAATCGAAACCCTAATTGAGAAACCCTAAGTTTGGACATTCGAAGATCGTGCTAAAAAAGCCGAGTCACGGTCGACGTTTTTCGAAACTTTTGTGGCGAATGATTATGCTTGATTATTTAGAATAGAATTCTGAAGTAACGAAGTGCAGAAAACAGTAAAAGAGTGCTTAAAATCGAAACCCTAATGCGGAAACCTTGATTTTGGACATTCGAAGAACGTGCTAAAAAAGCCGAGTCACGGTCAACGTTTTTCGAAACTTTTCCCTCGAATGATTAGGCTTGATGAGTTAGAATAGAATTTCGAAGTAACGGAGTGCAGAAAACAGTAAAAGGGTGCTTCAAATCGAAACCCTAATATAGAATCCCTAAGTTTATTCATTTGAAGATCGTGCTAAAAAAGCCGAGTCACGGTCGACGTTTTTCGAAACTTTAGCGGCGAATGATTAGGCTTGATGATTTAGAATAGAATTTCGAAGTAACGGAGTGCATAAAACAGTAAAAGAGTGCTTAAAATCGAAACCCTAATTTAAAAACCCTGAGTTTGGACATTCGAAGAACGTGCTAAAAAAGCCGAGTCACGGTCGACGTTTTTCGAAACTTTAGCGGCGAATGATTAGGCTTGATGATTTAGAATAGAATTTCGAAGTAACGGAGTGCATAAAACAGTAAAAGAGTGCTTAAAATCAAAACTCTAATTCGGAAACCCTGATTTTGGAAATCGAAGTACGTGCTAAAAAAATCAAGTCACGGTCGACGTTTTTTAAAACTTTTGAGGCGAATGATTAGGCTTGATGAGTTAGAATAGAATTCCGAAGTAACGGAGTGCAGAAAACAGTAAAAGAGTGCTTAAAATCGAAACCCTAATTTAAAAACCCTGAGTTTGGACATTCGAAGAACGTGCTAAAAAAGCAGAGTCACGGTCGACGTTTTTCGAAACTTTTGCGTTGAATGATTAGGCTTGATGATTTAGAATAGAATTTCGAAGTAACGAAGTGCAGAAAACAGTAAAAGGGTGCTTAAAATCGAAACCCTAATTCGAAAACCCAGAGTCAGGACATTCAAAGAACGTGCTAAAAAAGCCGAGTCACGGTCGACGTTTTGCGAAACTTTTGCGTCGAATGATTAGGCTTGATGATTTAGAATAGAATTTCGAAGTAACGGAGTGCAGAAAACAGTAAAAGAGTAATTAAAATCGAAACCCTAATTCAGAAACCCTTAGTTTGGACATTCGAAGAACGTGCTAAAAAAGTCGAGTCACGGTCGACGTTTTTCGAAACTTTAGCGGCGAATGATTAGGCTTGATGATTTAGAATAGAATTTCGAAGTAACGGAGTGCATAAAACCGTAAAAGAGTGCTTAAAATCAAAACTCTAATTCGGAAACCCTGATTTTGGAAATCGAAGTACGTGCTAAAAAAACCAAGTCACGGTCGACGTTTTTCAAAACTTTTGAGGCGAATGATTAGGCTTGATGAGTTAGAATAGAATTCCGAAGAAACGGAGTGCAGAAAACAGTAAAAGAGTGCTTAAAATCGAAATCTTAATTCAGAAACCCTGAGTTTGGACATTCGAAGAACGTGCTAAAAAAGCCGAGTCACGGTCGACGTTTTTCGAAACTTTAGCGGCGAATGATTAGGCTTGATGATTTAGAATAGAATTTCGAAGTAACGGAGTGCAGAAAACAGTAAAAGAGTGCTTAAAATCGAAACCCTAATATAGAAAACCTAAGTTTGGATATTCGAAGATCGTGCTAAAAAAACCGAGTCACGGTCGACGTTTTTCGAAACTTTAGCGGCGAATGATTAGGCTTGATGATTTAGAATAGAATTTCGAAGTAACGGAGTGCAGAAAACAGTAAAAGAGTGCTTAAAATCGAAACCCTAATATAGAAAACCTAAGTTTGGATATTCGAAGATCGTGCTAAAAAAGCCAAGTCACGGTCGACGTTTTTCAAAATTTTTGAGGCGAATGATTAGGCTTGATGAGTTAGAATAGAATTCCGAAGTAACGGAGTGCAGAAAACTGTAAAAGAGTGCTTAAAATCGAAACCCTAATATAGAAAACCTAAGTTTGGATATTCGAAGATCGTGCTAAAAAAACCAAGTCACGGTCGACGTTTTTCGAAACTTTAGCGGCGAATGATTAGGCTTGATGATTTATAATAGAATTTTGAAGTAACGAAGTGCAGAAAAAAGTAAAAGAGTGCTTAAAATCGAAACGCTAAATCGGAAACCCTGATTTTGGACATTCGAAGAACGTGCTAAAAAAGCCGAGTCACGGTCGACGTTTTTTGAAACTTTTGCGTCGAAGGATTAGGCTTGATGAGTTAGATTAGAATTCTGAAGTAACGGAGTGCCGAAAACAATAAAAGAGTGCTTAAAATCGAAACCCTAATTGAGAAACCCTAAGTTTGGACATTCGAAGATCAACAATAAAAGAGTGCTTAAAATCGAAACCCTAATTGAGAAACCCTAAGTTTGGACATTCGAAGATCATGCTAAAAAAGCCGAGTCACGGTCGACGTTTTTCGAAACTTTTGTGGCGAATGATTATGCTTGATTATTTAGAATAGAATTCTGAAGTAACGAAGTGTAGAAAACAGTAAAAGAGTGCTTAAAATCGAAACCCTAATGCGGAAACCTTGATTTTGGACATTCGAAGAACGTGCTAAAAAAGCCAAGTCACGGTCAACGTTTTTCGAAACTTTTCCCTCGAATGATTAGGCTTGATGATTTAGAATAGAATTTCGAAGTAACGGAGTGCATAAAACAGTAAAAGAGTGCTTAAAATCAAAACTCTAATTCGGAAACCCTGATTTTGGAAATCGAAGTACGTGCTAAAAAAACCAAGTCACGGTCGACGTTTTTCAAAACTTTTGAGGCGAATGATTAGGCTTGATGAGTTAGAATAGAATTCCGAAGAAACGGAGTGCAGAAAACAGTAAAAGAGTGCTTAAAATCAAAACCCTAATTCAGAAACCCTGAGTTTGGACACGCGAAGAACGTGCTAAAAAAGCCGAGTCACGCTCGACGTTTTTCGAAACTTTAGCGGCGAATGATTAGGCTTGATGATTTAGAATAGAATTTCGAAGTAACGGAGTGCATAAAACAGTAAAAGAGTGCTTAAAATCAAAACTCTAATTCGGAAACCCTGATTTTGGAAATCGAAGTACGTGCTAAAAAAACTAAGTCACGATTGACGTTTTTCAAAACTTTTGAGGCGAATGATTAGGCTTGATGAGTTAGAATAGAATTCCGAAGAAACGGAGTGCAGAAAACAGTAAAAGAGTGCTTAAAATCGAAACCCTAATTCGAAAACCCTGAGTCTGGACATTCAAAGAACGTGCTAAAAAAGCCGAGTCACGGTCGATGTTTTGCGAAACTTTTGTGGCGAATGATTAGGCTTGATGATTTAGAGTAGAATTTCGAAGTAACGGAGGGCAGAAAACAGTAAAAGAGTAATTAAAATCGAAACCTTAATCCAGAAACCCTGAGTTTGGACATTCGAAGAACGTGCTAAAAAAGCCGAGTCACGGTCGACGTTTTTCAAAACTTTAGCGGCGAATGATTAGGCTTGATGATTTAGAATAGAATTTCGAAGTAACGGAGTGCATAAAACAGTAAAAGAGTGCTTAAAATCAAAACTCTAATTCGGAAACCCTGATTTTGGAAATCGAAGTACGTGCTAAAAAAACCAAGTCACGGTCGACGTTTTTCAAAACTTTTGAGGCGAATGATTAGGCTTGATAAGTTAGAATAGAATTCCGAAGTAACGGAGTGCAGAAAACAGTAAAAGAGTGCTTGAAATCGAAACCCTAATTCAGAAACCCTGAGTTTGGACTTGCGGAGAACGTGCTAAAAAAGCCGAGTCACGCTCGACGTTTTTCGAAACTTTAGCGGCGAATGATTAGGCTTGATGATTTAGAATAGAATTTCGAAGTAACGGAGTGCATAAAACAGTAAAAGAGTGCTTAAAATCAAAACTCTAATTCGGAAACCCTGATTTTGGAAATCGAAGTACGTGCTAAAAAAACCAAGTCACGATCGACGTTTTTCAAAACTTTTGAGGCGAATGATTAGGCTTGATGAGTTAGAATAGAATTCCGAAGAAACGGAGTGCAGAAAACTGTAAAAGAGTGCTTAAAACGAAACCCTAATTCGAAAACCCTGAGTCTGGACATTCAAAGAACGTGCTAAAAAAGCCGAGTCACGGTCAATGTTTTGCGAAACTTTTGTGGCGAATGATTAGGCTTGATGATTTAGAATAGAATTTCGAAGTAACGGAGGGTAGAAAACAGTAAAAGAGTAATTAAAATCGAAACCCTAATTCAGAAACCCTGAGATTGGACATTCGAAGAACGTGCTAAAAAAGCCGAGTCACGGTCGACGTTTTTCAAAACTTTAGCGGCGAATGATTAGGCTTGATGATTTAGAATAGAATTCCGAAGAAACGGAGTGCAGAAAACAGTAAAAGAGTGCTTAAAATCGTACCCTAATTCAGAAACCCTGAGTTTGGACACGCGAAGAACGTGCTAAAAAAGCCGAGTCACGGTTGACGTTTTTCGAAACTTTAGCGGCGAATGATTAGGCTTGATGATTTAGAATAGAATTTCGAAGTAACGGAGTGCAGAAAACAGTAAAAGAGTGCTTAAAATCGACACCTTAATTCGAAACCCTGATTTTTGACGTTCAAAGAACGTGCTAAAAAGAACCGAGTCACGGTCGACGTTTTTCGAAACTTTTGCGGCGAATGATTAGGCTTGATGATTTAGAATAGAATTTCGAAGTGACGGAGTGCAGAAAACGGTAAAAGAGGGCTTAAAATCGAAACCTTCATTCGAAACCCTGATTTTTGACGTCCAAAGAACGTGCTAAAAAGAACCGAGTCACGGTCGATGTTTTTCGAAACTTTTACGGCGAATGATTAGGCTTGATGATTTAGAATAGAATTTCGAAGTGACGGAGTGCAGAAAACGGTAAAAGAGGGCTTAAAATCGAAACCTTCATTCGAAACCCTGATTTTTGACGTCCAAAGAACGTGCTAAAAAGAACCGAGTCACGGTCGACGTTTTTCGAAACTTTTACGGCGAATGATTAGGCTTGATGATTTAGAATAGAATTTCGAAGTAACGGAGTGCAGAAAACGGTAAAAGAGTGCTTAAAATCGAAACCTTAATTCGAAACCCTGATTTTTGACGTTCAAAGAACGTGCTAAAAATAACCGAGTCACGGTCGATGTTTTTCAAAACTTTTGCGGCGAATGATTAGGCTTGATGATTTAGAATAGAATTTCGAAGTAACGGAGTGCAGAAAACGGTAAAAGAGTGCTTAAAATCGAAACCTTAATTCGAAACCCTGATTTTTGACGTTCAAAGAACGTGCTAAAAATAACCGAGTCACGGTCGATGTTTTTCGAAACTTTTGCGGCGAATGATTAGGCTTGATGATTTAGAATAGAATTTCGAAGTAACGGAGTGCAGAAAACGGTAAAAGAGTGCTTAAAATCGAAGCCTTAATTCGAAACCCTGATTTTTGACGTTCAAAGAACGTGCTAAAAATAACCGAGTCACGGTCGATGTTTTTCGAAACTTTTGCGGCGAATGATTAGGCTTGATGATTTAGAATAGAATTTCGAAGTAACGAAGTGCAGAAAACAGTAAAAGGGTGCTTAAAATCGAAACGCTAATTCGGAAACCCTGATTTTGGACATTCGAAGAACGTGCTAAAAATAACCGAATCACGGTCGACGTTTTGCGAAACTTTTGCGTCGAATGATTAGGCTTGATGAGTTAGAATAGAATTCCGAAGTAACGGAGTGCAGAAAGCAGTAAAAGAGTGCTTAAAATCGAAGCCTTAATTCGAAACCCTGATTTTTGACGTTCAAAGAACGATCTAAAAATAACCGAGTCACGGTCGACGTTTTTCGAAACTTTTGCGGCGAATGATTAGGCTTGATGATTTAGAATAGAATTTCGAAGTAACGGAGTGCAGAAAACAGTAAAAGAGTGCTTAAAATCGAAACCTTAATTCGAAACCCTGATTTTTGACGTTCAAAGAACGTACTAAAAATAACCGAATCACGGTCGACGTTTTTCAAAACTTTTGCGGCGAATGATTAGGCTTGATGATTTAGAATAGAATTTCGAAGTAACGGAGTGCAGAAAACGGTAAAAGAGTGCTTAAAATCGAAACCTTAATTCGAAACCCTGATTTTTGACGTTCAAAGAACGTACTAAAAATAACCGAATCACGGTCGACGTTTTTCGAAACTTTTGCGGCGAATGATTAGGCTTGATGATTTAGAATCGAATTTCGAAGTAACGGAGTGCAGAAAACGGTAAAAGAGTGCTTAAAATCGAAACGCTAAATCGGAAACCCTGATTTTGGACATTCGAAGAACGTGCTAAAAATAACCGAGTCACGGTCGACGTTTTTCGAAACTTTTGCGGCGAATGATTAGGCTTGATGATTTAGAATAGAATTTCGAAGTAACGGAGTGCAGAAAACGGTAAAAGAGTGCTTAAAATCGAAACCTTAATACGAAACCCTGATTTTTGACGTTCAAAGAACGTGCTAAAAATAACCTAGTCACGGTCGACGTTTTTCGAAACTTTTGCGGCGAATGATTAGGCTTGATGATTTAGAATAGAATTTCGAAGTAACGGAGTGCAGAAAACAGCAAAAGAGTGCTTAAAATCGAAACCTTAATACGAAACACTGATTTTTGACGTTCAAAGAACGATCTAAAAATAACCGAGTCACGGTCGACGTTTTTCGAAACTTTTGTGGCAAATGATTAGGCTTGATGATTTAGAATAGAATTTCGAAGTAACGGAGTGCAGAAAACGGTAAAAGAGTGCTTAAAATCGAAACCTTAATTCGAAACCCTGATTTTTGACGTTCAAAGAACGTGCTAAAAATAACCGAGTCACGGTCGACGTTTTTCGAAACTTTTGTGGCAAATGATTAGGCTTGATGATTTAGAATAGAATTTCGAAGTAACGGAGTGCAGAAAACAGTAAAAGAGTGCTTAAAATCGAAACCTTAATTCGAAACCCTGATTTTTGACGTTCAAAGAACGTGCTAAAAATAACCTAGTCACGGTCGATGTTTTTCAAAACTTTTGCGGCGAATGATTAGGCTTGATGATTTAGAATATAATTTCGAAGTAACGGAGTGCAGAAAACAGCAAAAGAGTGCTTAAAATCGAAACCTTAATACGAAACACTGATTTTTGACGTTCAAAGAACGATCTAAAAATAACCGAGTCACGGTCGACGTTTTTTGAAACTTTTGTGGCAAATGATTAGGCTTGATGATTTAGAATAGAATTTCGAAGTAACGGAGTGCAGAAAACAGTAAAAGAGTGCTTAAAATCGAAACCTTAATTCGAAACCCTGATTTTTGACGTTC
>NW_019268819.1:0-732 GCF_002738365.1 Cucurbita moschata
TTCGAAACTTTTGTGTTGAATTATTAGGCTTGATGATTTAGAATAGATTTTCAAAGAAATGGAGTGCATAAAATAGAGAAAAAGTGCTTCAAATCGAAACCCTTATTCGAAAACCCTACATTGGGAGTTTCGAAGGAAGTGATCAAAAAATCGAGTCACGATCGACGTGTTTCAAAAAATTTCTTGGAAATTATTAGTCTTGATGATTTAGAATAGAATTTTGAAGAAACGGAGTTTGAAAAAAAGTGAAAAACTACTTCAAACCGAAACCCTAAACTGGGAGGTTTGAAGTTCGAGATCAAAAAAACGAGCCACGGTCGACGTTTTTCGAAACTGTTGTGTGGAAATATTAGGCTTGATGATTTAGAATAGATTTCTGGAGAAATGGAGTGCATAAAATGGAGAAAAAGTGCTTCAAATTGAAACCATTATTCGGAAACGCTACACTGGGAGGTTTGAAGGACATGATAAAAAAACCAAGTCACGGTCGATGTTTTTCGAAACTTTTGTGGGAAATGATTAGTCTTAATGATTTAGAATAGAATTTTGAAGAAATGGAGTTTATAAAAAAGAGAAAAACTACTCCAAACCGAAACCCTAAACTGGGAGGTTTGAAGTTCGAGCTCAAAAAAACCGAGTCACGGTCGACGTTTTTCGAAACTTTTGTGTTGAATTATTAGGCTTGATGATTTAGAATAGATTTTCAAAGAAATGGAGTGCATAAAATAGAGA
>NW_019268819.1:776-998 GCF_002738365.1 Cucurbita moschata
GAAACCCTTATTCGAAAACCCTACATTGGGAGGTTCGAAGGAAGTGATCAAAAAATCGGGTCACGATCGACGTTTTTCAAAACATTTCTTGGAAATTATTAGTCTTGATGATTTACAATAGAATTTTGAAGAAACGGAGTTTATAAAAAAGAGAAAAACTACTTCAAACCGAAACCCTAAACTGGGAGGTTTGACGTTCGAGCTCAAAGAAACCGAGCCACG
>NW_019268819.1:1010-14848 GCF_002738365.1 Cucurbita moschata
AACCGAAACCCTAAACTGGGAGGTTTGACGTTCGAGCTCAAAGAAACCGAGCCACGTT
The DNA here is from genome assembly GCF_002738365.1 of Cucurbita moschata. NCBI lineage: Eukaryota > Viridiplantae > Streptophyta > Magnoliopsida > Cucurbitales > Cucurbitaceae > Cucurbita > Cucurbita moschata. The sequence continues at coordinate 1,069 of NW_019268819.1, forward strand.
CGACGTTTTTCAAAACTTTTGTGTGGAATTATTAGGCTTGATGATTTAGAATAGATTTCTGAAGAAATGGAGTGCATAAAATGGACAAAAAGTGCTTCAAATTGAAACCATTATTCGGAAACGCTACACTGGGACGTTTGAAGGACGTGATCAAAAAACCAAGTCACGGTCCACGTTTTTCGAAACTTTTGTGGGAAATGATTAGTCTTAATGATTTAGAATAGAATTTTGAAGAAATGGAGTTTATAAAGAAGAGAAAAACTGCTTCAAACCGAAACCCTAAACTAGGAGGTTTGAAGTTCGAGCTCAAAAAAACCGAGTCACGGTCGACGTTTTTCGAAACTTTTGTGTTGAATTATTAGGCTTGATGATTTAGAANTAGATTTTCAAAGAAATGGAGTGCATAAAATAGAGAAAAAGTGCTTCAAATCGAAACCCTTATTCGAAAACCCTACACTGGAAGGTTCGAAGGAAGTGATCAAAAAACCGAGTCACGGTCGACGTTTTTCAAAACTTTTATGTTAAATGATTAGTCTTGATTGTTTTAGAATATAATTTCAAAGAAACGGAGTGTATAAAATAGAGAAAGTGTGCTTTAAATCGAAACCCAAATTCGGAAACCCTAAACAGGGACGTGTGAAGTACGTGTTGAATTAATCAAGTAACGGTCGACGTTTTTCTAAACTTTTATGTGAAATTATGAGGCTTGATTATTTAAAATCAAATTTCGTAGAAACGTAGTGCATAAAAAAGAGATAGTATGTTTCAAATAGAAACCCGTATTCGTTAACCCTAAACAGGGACGTTTGAAGTACGTGCTGAAAAAATCGAGCCACGGTGGACATTTTTCTAAACTTTTATGTGGAATTAGGAGGCTTGATGATTTAGAATAGAATTTTGAACAAACGGAGTTCATAAAACATAGAAAGTGTGCTTCAAATCGAAAACCTAATTCGGAAACCCTAAATAGGGACATTTGAAGTACGTGCTGAAAAAATCGAGTAACGGTCGACGTTTTTCAAAACTTTTATGTGGAATGATAAGGCTTGATGTTTTAGAATATAATTTCGAAAAAACGGAGTGCATAAAAAAGAGAAAGTGTGTTTCAAATCGGAACCCTAATTCGGAAACACTAAATAGGGACGTTTGAAGTACGTGCTGAAAAAATCGAGTAACGGTAGCCGTTTTTCTAAAATTTTATGTGGAATTATGAGGCTTGATGATTTAGAATAGAATTTTGAACAACCGGAGTTCATAAAATAGAGAAAGTGTGCTTCAAATCGAACCCTAATTCGGAAACCCTATATAGGGACGTTTGAAGTACGTGATGAAAAAATCGAGTAACGGTCGACGATTTTCTAAACTTTTATGTGGAATTATGAGGTTTGATCATTTAGAATAGAATTTCGAAGAAACGGAGTGCATAAAACAGAGAATGTATTCGTCAAATCGAAACCCTAATTCGGAAACCTAAATAGGGACGTTTCAAGTACGTGTTGAAAAAATCGAGTAACGGTCGACGTTTTTCTAAACTTTTATGTGGAATTATAAGGTTTGATCATTTAGAATAGAATTTTGAAGAAACAGAGTGCATAAAACATAGAAAGTGTCCTTCAAATTGAAACCCTTATTCGGAAACCCTAAACAGGAACGTTTGAAGTACGTGCTTAAAAAATTGAGCCACGGTCGACGTTTTTCTAAACTTTTATGTGGAATTATGAGGCTTGATGATTTAGAATAGAATTTTGAACAATTGGAGTTCATAAAATAGAGAAAGTGTGCTTCAAATCGAAACCATAATTCGGAAACCCTAAATAGGGACGTTTGAAGTACATGCTCAAAAAATCGAGTCACGATCGACGTTTTTTGAAACTTTTGTGTGGAATGATTAGGCTTGATGTTTTAGAATATAATTTTGAAGAAACGGAGTGCATAAAACAGAGAAAGTGTGCTTTAAATCGACACCCTAATTCGAAAATCCTAAACATGGACGTTTGAAGTACGTGCTCAAAAAATCGAGTAACGGTCGACGTTTTTCTAAACTTTTATGTGGAATTATGAGGCTTGATGATTTAGAATAGAATTTCGAACAAAGGTAGTGCAAAAAAAAGAGAGAGTTTTTTTCAAATCGAAACCCAAATTTGGAAACCGTAAACAACGACGTTTGAAGTACGTGCTGGAAAAATCGAGCCACGTTCGACGTTTTTCTAAACTTTTATGTGGAATTAGGAGGCTTGATGATTTAGAATATAATTTTGAACAAACGGAGTTCATAAAACAGAGAAAGTGTGCTTCAAATCGAAACCCTAATTCGAAAACCCTAAATAGGGACGTTTGAAGCACGTGCTGAAAAAATCGAGTAACGGTCGACATTTTTCTAAACTTTTATGTGGAACTATGAGGTTTGATCATTTAGAATAGACTTTCGAAGAAACAGAGTGCATAAAACAGAGAATGTGTTCTTCAAATCAAATCCCTAATTCGGAAACCCTAAACAGGGACGTTTGAAGTATGTGCTGAAAAAATCGAGTCACGGTCGACATTTTTCTAAACATTTATGTGGAATTATGAGGCTTGATGATTTACAATAGAATTTTGAAGAAACAGAATGCATAAAACAGAGAAAGTGTGCTTCAAATCGAAACCCTAATTCGGAAACCTTAAAAAGGACGTTTGAAGTACGTGCTGAAAAAATCGAGTCACGGTCGACGTTTTTCAAAACTTTTGTGTTTTATAATTAGGCTTGATGATTTAGCACAGAATTTCAAAGAAACGGAGTCCATAAAACAGAGAAAGTGTGCTTCAAATTGAAGCCTTAAACTGCGACGTTTGAAGTTCTAGCTAAAAAAACCGAGTCACGGTCGATGTTTTTCGAAACTTTTGTGTGGAATTATTAGTCTTGATGATTTAGAATAGAATTTTGAAGAAATGGAGTGCATAAAACAAAGAAAAAGTGCTTCAAGTTGAAACCCTAATTCGAAAACACTACACTAGTTCGTTTGAACTACGTGATCAAAAAACCGAATCACAGTCGACGTTTTTCGAAACTTCAGTGGGAAATGATTAGGCCTGATGATTTAGAATAGATTTTCGAAGAAACGGAGTACATAAAACATACAAAGTGTACTTCAAATCAAAACCCTAAACTGGGAGGTTTGAAGTTCGAGCTCAAAAAAACCGAGTAAACCTCGACGTTTTTTGAAACTTTTGTGTGGAATTATTAGGCTTGATGATTTAGAATAGATTTTCAAAGAAATGGAGTGCATAAAATAGAGAGAAAGAGCTTCAAATCAATACCCTTATTCGGAAAACCTACACTGGGACGTTTGAAGTCGACGTTTTTCGAAACTTTTGTGGGGAATTATTAGGCTTGATGATTTAGAATAGATTTTCGAAGAAAAAGAGTGCATAAAACATGGAAAGTGTGCTTCAAAACGAAACCCCAAACTTGGACGTTTGATGTACGTGCTCAAAAAACCGAGTCACGGTGGGCCTTTTACGAACCCTTTGTGGGGAATGTTTATTCATGATTATTTAGAATAGAATTTCATAGAAACGGAGTGCATAAACATAGGAAGTGTGCTTCAAATCGAAATCCTAATTCAGAAACTCTAAACTGTGACATTTGAAGTATGCGCTCAAAAAACTGAGTCACGGTCGACATTCTTCGAAACTTTTGTGGGGAATGATTAGGCCTGATTATTTACAATAGATTTTCGAAGAAACGGAGTGCATAAAACAGAGAAAGAGTGCTTCAAATTTAGACCCTAATTTGTAAACCCGAAGCTGGGACGTTTGAAGGACGTGATCAAAAAATTGAGTCACGTTCGACGTTTTTCGAAACTTTTGTGGGGAATGATTAGGCTTGATGATTTAGAATAGATTTGCGAAGAAACGGAGTTCATAAAACATGGAAAGTGTGCTTCAACCCGAAACCCCAAACGGGGATGCTTGAAGTTCAAGCTGAAAAAACCTGAGTCACGGTCGACGTTTTTCGAAACTTTTGTGTTGAATTATTAGGCTTGATGATTTAGAATAGAATTTCGAAAAAACGGAGTGCAAAAAAGAGAGAAAAAGTGTTTCAAATCGAAACCCTAATACGGAAACTCTAAACTTGGACGTTTGAAGTATGTGCTCAAAAAACCGAGTCACGGTCGACGTTTTTTGAAACTTTAGTGGAGAATGATTATTTCGGATTATTTACAATAGAATTTCGAAGAAACGAAGTGCATAAAACAGACAAAGTGTGCTTCAAATTTAAACCCTAATTCGAAAACCCTAATTTAGGACGTTTGAAGTACATGCTCAAAAAACCGACTCACGGTCAACATTTTTCAAAACTTTTGTGGGAAATGATTAGACTTGATGATTTAGTATATTATTGTCACGACCCAATTTTCGAGGCTTAGAAAAACCGAATCGTGACTAAAAAGACGAAATCGAAAACAAACAAAAGGAAAATAAAAGAAAAGAAAAGCAAAGTGAAAAGATAAATATACTTTGAATTAAAACAAAAGAGAGAAATTTTTGTTAATTATTACAAAAGAAATTGCAAATATAAAATGAAATACAAAAGACTCTAAAAGACCGAAAAGGGACTGACGCTCCGGAACGACCCCCTCTGTGACTGTACAGCTCTCAAACGCTCCTCTACCTCGGCCAGCAGCCAGCGAACTCCTGAGAAAAATAAAGGAGAACGAGATGAGTATAAAAATTATACTCAGTAAGCCACCTACTAGTAGGCTCTCTTCGCATCTTAATTTAACAGAACTCCCACGGTTTCCTAATTCGGTTCTAGGACATCGGGTTCTAACCTTAGTCTCTTGGGGCTTGCCCCTTGGGTTTCACCAGTTTATCGTCCTTTCATTAATCACCTAGAGGTTCCTTATGCCAAGCTGATATGGTCGGTATCTCTCTATGAGGCGCTACCTTTACATGGCTATCTAGGACTACATGGTATCCAGCCTAGGGGTGTGCTGAATACCCCTACGCCCATATAGTCCTCCTATGGGGGGCGCGACCCAACCCGTTCCCATGCAGCTAATGGGCTGTATGACGTGGGGACACATTTCCCATGCGAAATGGCTAAGAGCAGTAAGGACTGATCAGGGACCCTTGGTCCTCCTACGAAGCTATAGATACCGTTCTCACGCTAACAATTTATGAACACTCCTAGGTACTTTCTTGCCGTGGTAAACCACTAAGTTTCTAGGGGAAAATTAAGTCTGTCTAGAGCGGCATATCGCTCCTAACAGAAATTCCCTAATCTTATCATAGAAATGGGCCCTAGCAATTAACAGAGGGTGCATGCAATCTTCTTCTAACATCATAGTATGTAATTCATGCAAACTAGGCATACCGGCTCAACGGGGCGATGACCTTCATCAAGCATCCAGAGCACGAAGTTCACGCTCAATGGGGTGAATTTGTCCATCAAGCACCCGAAACCCGGCATACACAATTCTAACATAAATTAAACGCATGCATACGTACAACGGAAGCTTAAGGCATACAAGCAACACTCAGATAATTCACCCAACACATCATAACAATCCATCTAATTAATCTCATTCATGGAGAGCTAATTTAAGGCAAAATTACTAACATGCATACATACAAGCCAAGCGAACCCTAAAGTATTTCTTCCTAAATATCGGGTGGTGACTTACCTGGTTAACGCGTGCCCTTTTTGCTAGCGTTTCTTTGCCCGTGAGGTGTCCAAAAGTACTGATTTCTTTAAATTAGGTCCCTATTCACGTAAGAACAGTATTAGAACTGGAACCGGGACAAAAATCGGGCGAACAGAAAGCAACCGGGACAAAATGGCCGTCCCACGTGCGCTCACGCGCCAGCAGCGCGCTGGGAGTGCGTGGTCACGCGCGCGGGAATTTGCCAGTCTCGTGCTGCAAGCGCGCTTGCCACTCGCGCCCACCTCCACGTAGTCGCGGGTCGGCCGGTCCGGTCGGCTCGGCTCGCGTTGCGGTTCGGCCCGACTTGCGGGCGACACGTGTCGACACCTCACTGAAGCTGTGTTGCTCCAGCCGATGGTCGATGCGTGTCCGACGCCTGTCGCCGCCGTCCGCCGCTCGCCGCCGGCCGACTCTTTTGTTTTTTTTTTGTTTTTTGTTTTTTGTTTTTTTTCTTCTTCTTCTTTCTTCTCTGCCCTCTTAAAACTGAAACACAACCCTCTTTTCCGATTTTCATATCTTTTGATCCGTAGATCGGATCGACATGATTCCTTCGGCAAAGTTTTAGATCGTGTTATGGGCTACGTCCTCGTATTTTTTTCGTAATTTTCGCTTAACTACCGGATGAGTTCAGAAGGTCGGAATTTCGCTCACCGTTCTCGAACGACTCTCGGATCTCCGTCTTCGGGTTGAGGTCTCGGCCAAACTTCTTCACAAATCCTGCGTAGAGTTGTTCCTAGATGAATATATAAAGATTTCAGATCTTGATTCACAAAGGAAAACCGTAGATCTGAGAAAACGTTCAAGATCCTTACCTTGTGGGTTTTCCGACTTCTTGATGAAAAATGGGACTCCGGCCACCCACATTCTCTTTTCCCTTCCAAGAAAGTCTCTCTGCATGATCTTCACCTCCTTGCATCATGATCTTCACAGGAATAGACTCCGACGGTAGTTTTCGGTGAGTCTTCCGGCGGTTCATCCTTTCTCCTCTCTCTAGGTTCTCTCTACCCTTTTCTCTCACTATCTCTCTTTTGCAGGACTATGGATGGGGTTTCGTTTGGACCCCTTAGGTGGTTGGAGGGGCAAATTTACCTATTTGCCCCTCTCGACTTTTCCTTTTTTTTTCTTTTTTTTCTTTTTCTATTTCTATTTCTCTTTCTTCGGGTATTACAAATTCTCCCCTCCTTAGGAACTTTCGTCCCCGAAAGTAGCTATCTCTTGGAAGAGTTCGGGATAAGCTTTCCTCACGTCCTCTTCTCGTCCCTAGGTTGCCCCTTCCTCACGGCGGTTACCCCATGAGACCTTTACCAAGAGAATATCTTTGTTACGCAACCGCCTAGTGTCTCAAGCCAAAATTCTGCTAGGCTTCCCCTCGTAAGACAGATCTTCTTGAAGAGGAAGCCTCCCATGCTCGATTACATAAGTAGGGTCGGGAGTATACTTTCGCAGCATGGATACGTGGAACACATTGTGCACGGTGGCAAGGTTCAGTGGTAGGGCAATTCTGTAAGCCACAGCCCCAATTCTGTCTAGAATCTCGAAGGAGCCTATGAACCTTTGGCTCAATTTCCCTTTCTTTCCAAACCTCAACACCCCCCTCATAGGGGCCACCTTCAGGAACACGTGGTCACCCACCTCAAATTCGAGGTCCCTTCTACGCACATCTGCATAGCTTTTCTGTCGACTCTGTGCGGTGAGTATCCTCTACTTGATTTTCTGCACCGCTGCGTTGGTGACCTGGACCAACTTTGGTCCCAGTAGTTGCTGCGTGCCTACCTCTTCCCAAAACACTGGTGTTCGACACCTACGCCCATACAGTGCCTCAAAGGGGGCCATCTGAATGGTCACTTGATAATTATTGTTGTAGGCAAACTCCATTAAAGGCAGATGTTCGTCCCCGAAAGTTGGCGTCTCTTGAAAGAGTTTGGGATAGGCCCCTCTCTCGTCTTCTTTACGTTCTCGAGTTGCCTCATCATTAAGGTGGTTACTCCCACGAGAATTTTACTAAGGTGGTCGCTCTTTCATACCAACACTTCGCGTCTTGGTCTTACCCGATAGGGTCTGGTACTCGTATAGGCATACCATCTCTTTGACATATAACTTCTCTCATCGATCTACTTGATAAGTGGTCTCACCTGGGATGAGGTGAGTTGTCTTGGTTGGTCTACCCCAAGTATCCAAATCACGTTACGAGTCTGTTTAGTCTTTGGCAAACCAGAGACAAAACCCACACTCACTACTTCCCATTGAAGGACTGTAGCAATCTTGTTGGGCGCTATTTCGATGCCTTAACCTTCTAGCAGCATCGTCTTACGAAACCCGCCCTACTCTCTTCATTCCCAAGCCACCCATAGTATCTCTTCAGATAACTTCGTACATCCTAGGTGGAACGTATCAGATGTATTGTGGCTTCAGCTAAAATGTCTTTTAGGATTTCCTCGTCTCAGGGAACACACAGGCGGTCTTGCCAGTGCAGGACCCCGTCTGAGAAGATAGAACACCTAGTTGGCTTTTCCACCCCAGTCTGACTCCACACATTGTTAAGGTGTTCATCAGATCTCTGGGCATCAACGACACGTTTTCATAAAGTGGGTTGATCACCATTAACTGCAACCCCAGTTTCTAGCATTCTTCCTTCCATCTTGTAACTTCCCTTGCTTGGTGATCATTACAGATGTATGAACGGTCTGTGTCATTCCATCTGTACGACCAAGTACTCGAGGCTCTTTAGTCAGTGTATGCTTGCACTTTTCTCCATGCTCGTAATGTTGCCATGTCTCCATGGCAAGCACGGCTGCTGCTAGTTAAAGGTCATGAGTAGGGTAATTTTATTCGTGCTCTTTTCGCTTTCTTGAAGGGTAAGCTACTGCCTCACCATTCTGCATAAGCACACACCCTAAGCCCTTACATGAGGCATCTCTATACGTTACAAGGTTGTCTAGCCCATCTTGAACTGTTGCAGTTACCAACCTTTGCTTAAGTTCCTGGAAACTCTCTCCGCCTACTGGTATTCAATCGAAGGGTTTTCCCTCCTTGGTTAACTGTGCAGGCGCTGCAAAGATCTTGGAAATATCACGTACGAGTCTTTCGAAAGATTTCTAGAACTTCGTACCTTAGTGACTGTGGTCAGTTTTGGCCACCTCATAGCTACTTCAATCTTATCGGTGTCTACGATGAATTCTCTGCTTGACACCACATAACTTCGGATGTCATCTCAGACAGCCAAAACTTTCTTTGGGGAACTTAGCGTACAATTGGTGTGTCCTTAACATCATCATAACTTTCCCCCAAGTGTTCCTTGTCAACTAATTCCATCTTGGTGTACAACGACACATTGTCATTGAAGTCGTCTTTGACAATAACAAGAAAATCTCTTAAACATTCGATTAGTCTAAACCTAAACCTTAGCAAGACATTGATCAGGTCGAAAGGCTTATCGATAAACTTTCCTTCCTCGTGATTGCTCCTAATAGTTGCCTTCGATATATCACTCTCCTTGATCCACATAAGAGGTATCCTAAACTTGTCGAGACCCTTACAATCCTTACTACTTCACCAAGAATGGTCTCGTAGCTACCTCCCAACTGGCCAACATAGGTCTTTCCTCATAACAAGATAACTTGTCATGTAACTTGCCTAAGTACTAATACTCATCTGAGCTAAATGCAGGCTCTTTTGAAAATAAAGGTTCCTTGTAAAGTCCTCTGCATTCACCTAGGCCAACTCATGTAGTGTCTTATGATTGATCAAGTCACATTTCCTTTCGTAGTGATATCTTATATTGGCTCGTGTGTGTGCATCCATCAAGTTCTTGTAAAGGAGCCTATGGAACTCTCTAAAAACTCTTGTTTGGTAACTAGTCTTCCTCAAGCTCTGAGGATACTTTTATCTATGTCCAAGGTTTTCCCCAAGACACATTATGTCTTCTGCTCCCCTTACTAGTGCACTATCACTATCTCACTACTCTTCAGGTAGTTTCTAACTCACGTTATCTAGCATCTCTACCTCTGTCTGAGCATGCTTCACAAGTATTTTGTTACACTCATGTGTGAAACTGGAGTTCTACTCTTTGTAGTCCAGATCACTTATACAAGGGTTGGTTCTTATTAACGCCCATCTAGACTTTCTTTCTTCAAACGGCGAAGGCATGACTATAGCTTGACCTCTTTTCTTGTTGTTCTCAACCCTGAGGTTCGCTGGACTACCTTGACAGTTCCACGTCCCTCACCTTGTGAGCATACATGTCCTGACCAAAGGATAGGTTAGAACGCAGTTTCATGGTCCTGATAACCACGTACTGCTTTTGAACTTGGTCCTCTCCACCAAGGTCCAAAGCGACTTGTCATCCATTAGGTGATCCTTTAGTAGGAATATCTTACACCCCATGACTCATTAGTGGCATAAAGCGCACATCTCACTTATGGAAGTCCATGAACCTGAACTTATATCATGAAGACTCCAACCAACCTGGAAGCCAGGGCCTCTACAGCTTCACTCTCTCTGTTGGTGAATCTTATTTCTCCACTTCCAACTTAACCAAACTCACTTGTGAAAATGGTTTGCTTGAGGGGTGCTTAATTCCTACAGTGGTCGCCCTTACTTGTAAGAACGATATTGTTTGGGTCTACTATGTGGTTTGTGCACCAAGACAGCCCTATACTGTCTAGGCCTACTACGTGGTCTCCACGGAGGCATGCTTGGCATCTAGAATTATGGTTGTGGGAGGCTGAGCCATAGGTATACCATCTCTTACTAAACCTTAGAAGGTCTGATATACATTTCTATGGGTTGGACGTCACGCACTTGGCGAAGTCACTCCTTTGTCTTCCTAAGGCCAGTAAGTTATAACGTGAACCCTCTCGGCCTCCTCACAATAACTCAAATCTAGCATCGACAGTAATAGAGTGAACCTTCACTATTAAACACTCTAAAGTGTAATCATAGTTACCACTTTTCCAAGACAAACATCAAATTTTTACAGCCTTGCAACCACTCATATCCTACTAAACAGGGTTAAAATGCATACCTGGTCGCGGCGAGGCGTGTCGTTGAGTTGAGTCACAGAGGTGTAAGACTCTCTATCCTAGAAAAAGTCTACAGAATCTAAAACCCGAGTGCTCTGATACCAATTTGTCACGACCCGATTTTCGAGGCTTCAAAAAATCGAATCGTGACTAAAAAGACGAAATCGAAAACAAACAAAAGGAAAATAAAAGAAAAGAAAAGCAAAGTGAAAAGATAAAAATACTTTGAATTAAAACAAATGAGAGAAATTTTTGTTAATTATTACAAAAGAAATTGCAAATATAAAATGAAATACAAAAGACTCTAAAAGACCGAAAAGGGACTGACGCTCCGGAACGACCCCCTCTGTGACTGTACAGCTCTCAAACGCTCCTCTACCTCGGCCAGCAGCCAGCGAACACCTGAGAAAAATAAAGGAGAACGAGATGAGTATAAAAATTATACTCAGTAAGCCACCTACTTGTAGGCTCTCTTCGCATCTTAATTTAATAGAACTCCCACGGTTTCCTAATTCGGTTCTAGGACATCGGGTTCTAACCTTAGTCTCTTGGGGCTTGCCCCTTGGGTTTCACCGGTTCATCGTCCTTTCAGTAGTCACCTAGAGGTTCCTTATGCCAAGCTGATATGGTCGGTATCTCTCTATGAGGCGCTACCTCTACATGGCTATGTAGGACTACATGGTATCTAGCCAGGGGTGTGCTGAATACCCCTACGCCCATATAGTTCTCCTATGGGGGGCGCGACCCAACCCGTTCTCATGCAGCTAATGGGCTGTATGACGTGGGGACACATTTCCCATGCGAAATGGCTAAGAGCAGTAAGGACTGATCAGGGACCCTTGGTCCTCCCACGAAGCTATAGATACCGTTCTCACGCTAACAATTTATGAACACTCCTAGGTACTTTCTTGCCGTGGTAAACCACTAAGTTTCTAGGGGAAAATTAAGTCTGTCTAGAGCGGCATATCGCTCCTAACAGAAATTCCCTAACTTAGCATAGAAATGGGCCCTAGCAATTAACAGAGGGTGCATGCAATCTTCTTCTAACATCATAGTATGTAATTCATGCAAACTAGGCATACCGGCTAAACGGGGCGATGACCTCCATCAAGCACCTAGAGCACGAAGTTCGTGCTCAATGGGGCGAATTCGTCCATCAAGCACCCGAAACCCGGCATACACAATTCTAACATAAATTAAACGCATGCATACGTACAACGGAAGCTTAAGGCATACAAGCAACACTCAGATAATTCACCCAACACATCATAACAATCCATCTAATGAATCTCATTCATGGAGAGCTAATTTAAGGCAAAATGACTAACATGCATACATACAAGCCAAGCGAACCCTAAAGTATTTCTTCCTAAATATCGGGTGGTGACTTACCTGGTTAACGCGTGCCCTTTTTGCTAGCGTTTCTTTGCCCGTGAGGTGTCCAAAAGTACTGATTTCTTTAAATTAGGTCCCTACTCACGTAAGAACAGTATTAGAACTGGAACCGGGACAAAAATTAGGCGAACAGAAAGCAACCGGGCCAAAATGGCCGTCCCACGTGCGCTCACGCGCCAGCAGCGCGCTGGGAGTGCGTGGTCACGCGCGCGGGAAGGCGCCAGTCGCGTGCTGCACGCGCGCCCGCCTCTGCGTAGTCGCGGGTCGGCTCGGCTCACGTCGCGATTTGGCCTGACTTGCGGGCGACACGTGTCGACGCCTCGCTGGAGCTGCGTTGCTCCAGCCGATGGTCGACGCGTGTCCGACGCCTGTCGCCGCCGTCCGCCGCTCGTCGCTTGCTGCCGCCGTCCGCTGCTCGCCGCCGGCCGACTCTTTTGTTTTTTTTTTTGTTTTTTTTTCTTCTTCTTTCTTCTCTGCCCTCTGAAAACTGAAACACAACCCTCTTTTCCGATTTTCATATCTTTCGATCCGTAGATTGGATCGACATGATTCCTTCGGAAAAGTTTTAGATCGTGTTATGGGCTACGTCCTCGTATTTTTTTTTTCGTAATTTTCGCTTAACTACCGGACAAGTTAAGAAGGTCGGAATTTCGCTCACCGTTCTCGGACGACTCTCGGATCTCCATCTTCGGGTTGAGGTCTCGGCCAAACTTCTTCACAAATCCTGCGTAGAGTTGTTCCTAGATGAATATATCAAGATTTCAGATCTTGATTCACAAAGGAAAACCGTAGATCTGAGAAAACGTTCAAGATCCTTACCTTGCGGGTTTTTCGACTTCTTGATGAAAAATGGGACTCCGGCCACCCACATTCTCTTTTCCCTTCCAAGAAAGTCTCTCTGCATTATCTTCACCTCCTTGCATCATGATCTTCACCGGAATAGACTCCGACGGTAGTTTTCGGTGAGTCTTCCGGCGGTTCATCCTTTCTCCTCTCTCTAGGTTCTCTCTACCGTTTTCTCTCACTATCTCTCTTTTGCAGGACTATGGATGGGGTTTCGTTTGGACCCCTTAGGTGGTTGGAGGGGCAAATTTACCTATTTGCCCCTCTCGACTTTTCCTTTTTTTTATTTTTTTTTCTTTTTCTATTTCTATTTCTCTTTCATCGGGTATTACAATTATTTCGAAGAAACGGAGTGCATAATGCAGAGAAAGTGTGCTTCAAATCGAAACCCTAAACTGGGAGACTTGATGATTTAGAATAGATTTTAGAAGAAATGGAGTGCATAAAACAGAGAAAAAGTACTTCAAATCGAAACCCTTATTTGGGAACACGACACTGGGACGTTTAAAGGACGTGATAAAACAATCGAGTCACGGTCGACGTTTTACGGAACTTTTATAGGGAATTATTAGGCTTGATGATTTAGAATAGATTTTCGAAGAAACGTAGTTCATAAAACATGGAAAGTGTGCTTCAAATCGTAACCCCAAACTGGGAGGCTTGAAGTTCAAGCTCAAAAAACTAAGTCACGGTCGACGTTTTTTGAAACTTTTGTGTTGAATTATTAGGCTTGATGATTTAGAATAGAATTTCGCAAAAATGGAGTGCATAAAACAGAGAAAAAGTGCTTCAAATTGAAACCCTAATTCGGAAACCCTATATTGGGACGTT
>NW_019268820.1:0-4802 GCF_002738365.1 Cucurbita moschata
GATCCGCTTTCGTTGAAGAAAAAATAGGAGCTCTTGGTTTGGCCGATGTCGATTCGTATGGCAATGCGGACTCAACTCAGGAAGAGGATTCTGCTTTTCATACTGCTGCTATGAGCCGAAAGAGCTGGTAAGCTATCTTGCTAAACGAAAGGAAAAAGCACGGACGGGTTGACCTTGTTACAAGGGGCGGGGGCCAGCCAAAGAAGGTCAGTCGAATTAGGTTAGGACCCTTGATCCGGTTCAGCTAGGTTCTTCCATGTGAGAATGTATGTGTATCGGTATCCTCTTTAGGAACAGTTGCTTCCTCTTTTTGTTTATACGTTTGGAGAAACCTGCTAAGCCCGCCTTTCTTACCAGGTGTGATTCAATCTTTCAGCTCAAACTTTCCTATTGTTCGACAGAAAAGGTAGGAGTACGACTACCTTTTCCTTTTCTTGCCCGAGCCAAGGGATCATTCAGTTTCTACCAAAAAGTTTGCTATCTATTAGTTGCCGTAATCGAATGTATTTCTCATTTCATGTTAGCTCCTCCAAGAGCTTCCTGGTCTGTAGTAGACGAAACCTTGGACTTCTATCGGACTTATAGCATTGCATGGTGAGCTCGCTGTTGAGGGTTGACCTTACAAGAGATCGAGCAGCCTTTCTTTCCCTACCTGGTATGCTTTCCCGCTTATCGTGCAACTAGCCAACTACCCAAAGGGAGAGGGAAAGGGATCATGTCAATCAATTTGTATGTCCATTTTGTCCGTCCTGTACTTGTCTGCTTAGCTTTCTTAGCCAACATCTTCAGTTTCCCTTGAAACAAGAGGTTCTACTTATCAATACTCAACAGTCACATTTTTCTGCCGAAAGACTGATTTTTTTCATAAAGTCGGTTCATAGATCAAGAAAGAATGAAGCTGCTTACAGGGACGGTTACACAATATGTCTTTTCATACTCGCCTTTAATTTAACCCTACTATCAACCTAGTCATTCTCGCTTGTTGCTTTAAGGGGTCCCCCACTGTAGATTACTCGGATTGGTTCTTGCATCCCTGTGCCAAAAAGGATGGGCGAGTTTGGTTTGAGTGTTCATCGATTGGGTGGATCCATATGCTCCAGGGGGGTGAGACGAGGTGTAGCGCAGTCTGGTCAGTGCATCTGTTTTGGGTATGTTGTCCGCTAAAGGTTTTAGGAAAGGGGGTACAAATTTTCTACATAGGTCATCTGTGGTCACAATCCTTTTAAGGAAGATGCTCCCAAATAATCGGTGAACAATAGCCTTTAAAGAAGTTTCAGAGAGCAAGAAGAGGCAGAACAGAGAATAGGAGTGAGCCGTGCAAGGAAGAAGGAACTAGTAGGTTTAATTTGGGTTCGTTTGAACTAAAAAACGAACCAAAATTTTTCGAACGAACCCAAATTTAAGACTCACTAGCCAAAAGTCCATATGTGGTAAAAAAAAACTAACCTTCCGTGGCCCAACCCTTATTCGCAGTCCGCATCCAACCATTTCTTTTTCAACCTACACGTATTCTCCAGGCCAAACTCACGTAACTAGTCACAAGATGCGGCCCACAACTGAACGGAAGACAAGTGTCACAATCGCACTCTTGTAGTAGTGAGACAATGATTATGTGACATTTGTTCTAATCCAATGAACAAGTCAACCATGCAAAATTAAGATTGAATGAACAATAGCAGTGTATGCTCGAATCATGTTTAGAAGAAATATTTTAGAAAACGTGAGCGAGGAAATATGTTAAAAACAATTTCAAATAAAGCAATGTTATAAGCTACAAGTGAAGAAACAACAACTGGTAACGTTCTCCTATAGTACATTTTGGGACATTTTAGTCCTGATGGGTGTAGATATGATTTTGAGGACTAATCATACACCCCGTATTGGCACAACAATAATAGTAAAGGCCTATCTAAGATGAAAGCAAGTAAAAGGGGTTTGGAATGAGCATGCCACCATGAACCACAAATCGTTTACAAGAATAGCTGAGACATCTAACATGCAGCCATAGGCAACGCGCCTTGGCCAATCATGACCGCGACATCTGCCCTTATACAAATTGTCAATATCTCTATCAACCGGCTCTTCATAAACTCAACGTTGTAGGATGAGGCTAACTTTAGGTCTCGCGACGCGCTTCTAGCTGATCTCAGTATTGAGGAGTCTTTTCCAACCTACTAGGAGCTGTTGAAAATCACTTCTCGGTTTGTTAACTCTTCAAGTCTTCTCTGTTGGTGTCTTTCCTACTTTCTTCGCTTGAAACAATTTCTTCTTTGCATGACGTCATACCACCTGCTTTTACTTGATGTTTTCTTGGTCGGAATAATAACGTTTCAAGTTACTGACGTGGACAACAGGGTTAGTCTGTATCCATAGGAGCAATTGGATCCTATATGATGTCTTCCTAATCTTGTGGACAACTTCGACTAGTCCATAGAATTTTCGCACCAGTCTTTGGTTCTTGTTGCTTTGAACTCAAAGTTGATCTGACCTTAACTTATCATAACTCTCTATTTGCTTTGAAATTATCGTGGTCGACCCTTCTCTTCATCCGTCTGGATGGTATTTCTGCGTGAACATGTGTTGCTTTAGTGGTTTGTTTTTGTCTCCCTTCTTCAGTAGAGGTGTTGGCTTGGTGTCTTTGCCAAGCATTTGAGTGATCACTGACAAGAGCCTTTGCAGGTCAAATAAACCCGACTGTGAACATGCCATTTTGCTATTTGTAGAATTCAACTAGCTCAAGCTGAGCTGTATGACATCTATTTGTGGTAGGTGACATAAAACTAATCTTGTGATTTATCTCTCTTGGTGGGGTTAAACCCAATATCTGACCTTCTTGTTTTGGGTCGTGGTGTTCATGTAGTGGCAATAAAGTTTTTGTTGAGGTTGGCACACTTGAGCTCCCCCTTTTCAAATACAACAATGGCAGCAAGTGTAGATTCATCATGGCTAAGATTCTTTCTCAACTGTACTATCGTCATCATTTTCACCCCTCTTGGTTGATGGATGTTTGTCTGAATGATCGTTGGGTTAGACTCCGTTACTACTAGGCATTTTGCTAGGGACATGTAAATGACTTTGTGTTCTAGCAGGATGTCAATCCCTGACTATTTGGGCTCTAGAATGTTGGATATGAAGGCTGACGATTTATAGTAAAAATCTGATAGAGAAATATATATTAAATAATTATATATAGTAGGCGGTTACATATAGTGAAGCTATATATAATAAACTGAAATCATATGTATACCCATTAGTCAGTGCTTCCTAAATGTACATTTCTCATTCTCCATATCCTCTCTTTGCATACCTGAAGTCATTAATACAAAACCATTAGTCAATATTTCTTCTTACATTTTCTCTATCATGTTCTTTGTGTTCATTTAGATCAAGTGTGTGCGTTGTTGTGTGATTCTAATAACTGGTATCAGAGCGAGGAGAGATTCACCACGATCTGTGAAGATGGAAAGTTCAAAGATTGGAATTGAAAAGTTTGATGGATTCGTTATCAGTTTCTAGAAGATGCAGATTGAAGATTATCTATACGAGAAAGATATTCAGGAACCCATTTTGGGGGTGAAGCTGGATACCATGACCACGGAGGAGTGGAAGCTCAAGGATTGTCACGCCGTAGGGTTAATCTGGTTGACGCTGCCAGGGAACCAAAAAAAGTGTGATTGGAAATGGTCCATACAGACATTTGGGGACCATCTCCAGTTTCTTCATTTCTAGTACCAAAATTTCATGGATTAGATGTCTCGCACTGTGCAACGACAACTCTCTATTTTCCTAAGGCTAGTCAGATATCTCATGGCCACTCTTTTCCTCCTCACCATATCTAGACACTATAATGTTGATCCAGTATTGTCTTATATAGTTAACGTTCACTCTTTAACGTCCAAGGACATTTTATAACTACCACAAAAATCAAAACATACAAGTTTTACAACATATCATATACTACAAAATAGGGTTAGACTGCTTAATTGGTTGTGGAGAGATGTGTCATCGAGCTGAGTCATAGAGATAGACGACTCTTTATCCTAAGAAAAAATCTATAGAATTTAAAATCTGGCTGCTCTGATACCAATTTGTCACAACCCAAATTTCAAGGGTTCAAAACTCAAATAGAAACTAAAATTGAGAGTGAAAACAAATAAAAATAAAAGTAAATTAATATAAAATAAGAAAATATTGTAAAATTAAAATGAGATTGAGAAAACAACACAACATTAAATGTAAAAGAAAATTAAATTATAAGATGGTGTTCAAATTTATCCAAACAAAAAAAAAAAGTGTTTGGGATACAATTACAAGAAAAAAAAATACAAAAAAACTCAAACACAAAGACAGACTAACGCTACATAACAACCCCATCTGTGAGTGCACAACCTTTGAAGGCTCCCTCATCTCAACGATAAGTTCTATTACGAACCCATCCAAAATAATCACATCTGTGACTGCATCTCCTGACTTTAAACTGCGAGTCTAAACATGGTTTCATCATGAAAGCTTTAGAGATAAATCTATCTTTACAAAAATATTTTTCTCTTAATTTATAATTAGTCATAAAAAGAAATAATTAGGTACAAATTTGGTCTAGAATTCAAAACTTTCAGATCTTACCGTTCCTTAACTAGATTCAAGTCCAGATTCTTGAACTCCTAGTACCTTAAATAAAGTTGGTATACTCTCATAAAACAGGAATTTCTCTTAAGATCATTAAATTCTTATAGACTCCAGGCTCAATATCATTAATACAATTATGTTTTATCTTGAACACGCCAAACATGAAACTAAAGTGC